>NC_142931.1:16835416-16857916 GCF_046866305.1 Octopus bimaculoides | reverse complement strand
CATTTACCGAATTCCAATCACAAGACACTAGCCAACATCTAAATCTTTTTGAAGATTCTCTTTTGTGGGATCACACCATATTGCTTTGAAGCAAACTTTTTAAGAACACAGCCATGCCTGAACTCAGAAGCTAATAGAAGCTTATCTGTCAGGAACTAGGAAAAATTCAGTGGACTATATTCTTCAACTAAAAGCCTATGATATTGTGTCAATGTAAGAACTCCAATTCACCACAATGTAACAGAATATAGCCAGCTTCAAAGAAGTCACGTTGATAATTACAAATTTCAGTTTCAAGAGAACATAAATGTAAAAATAAATAGTTTCCATTCATTGCTGTCTGTGTTGAATATTTAAAATACAACTAGGAATTTTAAATGTAATATTAATTATTAATTTATTATTATTAAATACTTTGCAGATGCAAATAATTTGTTGTAAAAAAGGAATCTACCTGATGATATCATTTGACAAATTGATTTTATATCTAGAAGCTATGGAAAGGAAAAAAAAAATGAAAATGCAATTTTCGCATTATACATATTTTACAAAATAATTGCAGTTACATCAGATTATATATGTCTGAACAAATAATTACATTGAGATATTTGAAAAAATTAATATATTATCAAATGTTTGAATTTACGAAACTCTCTAAAATTTTTTGGCATGGCTGTGTGACAAGAAGTTTGTTACCCAACCACATGGCTCTGTGTTCAGTCCCACTGCATGACATCTTGGACAAGTGTGTTGTACCAAAGCCTTGTGAATGGATTTAGTTGAAGAAAGTAAAGGAAGCCCATCATATGTATGTATGTATGTCTTTGTGTCTGTTTGTCCTCCACCATCACTTGACAACTGGTGTTGGTGTGTTTATGTCCCTGTAACATAGCAGTTCAGCAAAAGAGACCAATAGAATAAATACCAGGTTTTAAAAAAACAAAAGTACTGAGGTTGGTTCATTAAAATAAAATTGCTTCAAGCTGGTGCCCCAGCATGGTCACAGTCTAATGACCAAAACAAGTAAAAGATAAAAGATACCCAAAATAAAACTGTTGCTTTGACATAATTTAATAGTAAAATGATTCTGAAACTTTTATTTTGCTTCTCTGTGTTAGCATTTTGCTAGTTGAGTGTTTTGCTAGCTTCAAAACAACAGAAAAGTGGTATGAGCACAAACCAGAGGCTGTGACAGAAAGTGAGAATTACAAGATCTTGTGGGATTTCCTCACAAAGACTGACCATACTATTGAAGCAAATAGATGAGATATGATCATAGAGGATAAAATAAACAAACAATGTAAGATAATAGATTTTACAATTTCCTATGATAGTAGAATCAATACCAAATAAATTGAATGAATTGAGAAATATCAGGATTAAGCCATAGAGTTGAGGAGATTGTGGAAAATCACGACAACAATTATTCTTGTAGTAATTGGTTCACTTGGCACAACACTCAAAATGCTACCTAAGAGACTGAAAGAGATTGGAACTGGAATTCTGTTGACCTATAGAAAAGTACCATTCTATATTCTGCAAGAATCCTAAGGAAGACTCTTAAGATTTGGGGCATCTTGTTGTCATCAAGCATCGAGTGAAGTTAAAATACCTGCTAAATAAACGAGCATGCTAGTGCATGCTAATTTAGTTAGCAGGTATGGTCATCATCATCATAACAGTTTTTATGTGAGTTTATACAGCATCATCAGGTGCACCGTTTTGTTCCTGAGGTGTGTGGAGCATTGCTGTATTGGAAAATGAAGAATTACATTTGGCTTTTTGTTTCCTGGGGTTATTTTAGTGTTTCATCTATTGTGCAGAGTATGTGTAATGTCAGTTATATAATATTGCTGGGCAGTATTTGCATTTCATATGTGCTGTGCAATCTGCTTTATGCATTTTAGTGTAAGCCAGGGAGTGATTGTGTTGAGCATGAATTTAACAGCTTTATGAAATTAAAAAAAAAAAGCACGAAGAGAAATTTATGCTTTGTCAGTTAAGATCAAAAGCGTTGACACTATAGACAAAAGTAGGTTCAATAAATTATTATCAACAGCATCATCGATATTTGCAAAAATCTCTGGCAACAATGCAATTCTATTAACCTATTAAAGCTACAACTACTAGCGTGAATACTGCTGACAGAATAGAATATTTAGCCTTTGCCTCTTGTGCTTACCATATATTACTCTTAAAGATCATAAGTATATTTTTTTCTAGAAATCCTTAATTGAAACTAATTAACCCAAAGTTTCTCACAGCAAGGAAAGGTGTGAGGAGTGAAAAGGGGTTTTGGGTAGACAAATTGCCATGTTAAAATCAGTTAAAATGGTTTTAAACTTTCTGAATTTTCCCAACACATCATAGCAAAAATGAATCATTATATGGAGGCAAACATTATTTTCGCTTCTCATTAATATAAGGAGGGTGAGAGATGAAAACAATTTATTAATATTTTTTGTGGGTGGGTATGGTATTTACCAGTTTGAAAACAATTAAATTAACCCCTCACCACCACTACCACAAAAATCCTAACAAAAATAAAAACAAACAACAAAACAAAACAAAAACAAATTATGAATATTTAGTATGCTAATCATGGACTCTATTCCATTTAAAATAGAAATAAATGCAATATTCTTTCTCTTATGGAACAATAGTATGTCAGTAACAGAATAATTTAATAACATAATGCAACAAACAACCCAGTTCAATATTATTGATTTTTATTCAGTCATACTAAACCACTTCTCGAGTCCATGATAATGAAAAACCAGCTAAAATGGTCTGGTCATCTTCTCCATTTAAAGGACACCTGTATCCCAAAACAGGTGCTGTATGGTGACCTGGAGCAAGAAAAATGTCTCCAGAGCAAGTGAACCAAGTGTTTCAGAGATAATCTTAGAAACACACTTTAAAAAAAAACTAATATTGATACTAACATCTGGAAAGATCTGGCATCAGATGGGGAGCTGTAAAGGAATCTGATTGCGACTGATGTTAAAGAATTTGAGAACACCTGGGTAGCATACACGGAGTTAAAAACATGCTGGCAACTATAAAGAGGATGTGAACACACTTCGTGAGAAGAGCACAAAAGAGTCGCTTTCATGTGACCAGTGTGGTCATGACTGCTTCACAAAGGCAGGTCTACTCAGCTACAAGTGTGGCCACAGGGATGCCATGGTCTACTGATGTGATATCCATCATGATCTTTCCTGCAGCTTGTGTAGCACAGTGTATGGGTCAGTAGTGGACTCACTGGGCACTGTAGATTCCTACATCCAGATGGTTAGGCTGTTGCTGGGAGGCTGACTTGTGGTCAATGTGAAATGACATAAGTGCCTTGTGGGCCTTGGTAACCATATGGAAACATTATCAGTGATGGGTGGTGGGGACCAAACATGAGAAGTTTCTTTGAGTGAAATGGGTCTTGGAAGTGGTCTTACTCAGTCATGAGTCAACTTCAGTCATGAGTCAACTTCAGTCATGAGTCAACTTCAGTCATGAGTCAACTTCCACCATATGCTAATAGGAATTACAAAGTTGTTTTACATCTGGATAAAGCGTTTATATATAGTTAGTAATCAGGAGTAGTATAGGTAAGGTATAGCCCAAGTTGATTGAAAGTATCATGGAAATCCACATAGGTATGTGATTGCAGATTTATTTTACAGCAAAATGCTCTTCCTGTCACTAACCCTTGTTTTTCAAATAAAGGATGCTTTATTTCAAGTAACTTCAATGATTTATTGACGGAATTTTCAACAACATAAATGTCACAACTCTAATAGAAATGAGTGACATGTAAACAAATACACACACATGCTCACATGTACACACACTGGCATGCATACATACACATGCACACACACATACACACACTTAGATAAGTTTCAACTAGAATTGGCCCATGCCATGACCAACATAAAAGCACCATTTAATGACATTTCATATTTTGGTCATTCATGGGGCAACATAACAGTTGTGTAAAAGGTTATTGTTTGCAGAGATATATTTGGATGCTGGAGATTTATCTGGAATCCGTTGGAGGCATTCATCCAGGAACCATTTGAATGTTATGAGATCTCTTGTCTTCTTTTATACGTCTTGGCATGATGTTAAAGAGCAGGGCCTGTTGAGGTGAAATAGTTCTGTCTTTGTATTGTGATGTGATGCAAGCATGATTTTTGTAGAGGAGAATAACAAGCTTTATGTGTTTCTTAACATCATTTGGGCAATACTGTTGGAATATTTTCCACATCTTACAAATGATATAACACACAGAGCAGCATTGGAGGGAATAAGGTTTCAGTTTCTCAAGATGATTCCAATTATCAAAACCTGTCATGTCATCTATTTTACTTGTGGCTGATCTCTGGGGATGCTTCAATTTTTATAATACTTTGTTTCATGTGGGGAGACTACAGTGAACAGCAGTATTCAAGATGAGAATGGGCAAAAGATGAGAAGAGAAGGGTAATAATGGTAGAAGTGTCTCTAGACGAAAAGGTTCTAAGGATTCAGGAGCACGCCCTGTGGGCCACGTCGACTTTGTTGTTTATGTGGGAATTCCAGCTTAAGTTATTATTGACAGTTACTCTGAGGTCCCTAGTGATGTTTGATGCCAAGAGGGAAGAGTGTACAGCAGCTTAAGTTCAGCTTCTTATCAAAGTGGATTAATTCAAACTGATTCTTATTTAGTTGCATCTTGTGTTTTTCCACCCATCAGTTTCTGTCTACAAAATCCACATATGACCTTTCTTGACCCACAGGCTATATAGTACAGGTCACTGGACACACGGTGCTGTGGAGTGAGACTAAACCTGAAACCACATGGCTATATATATATATATATATATACATACATACATTACAAAGACATAGATGCATGAGTATCCATGTATATCTGTATATGGCAATGTATACATGCATATGCATGTATATATGAGTTTTTATGACTCAATATGATTTTTTATATACTTTTTGTATGTTTTTATATGCCTTACATTTTTATATTTTTATTTTTTATTGTTATTTTATATTTGTATGTAAATTTTGCAAAATTCATGAATTGAATTTTGTAAATCTCTGAAGTGGCCTAGTGAATCGTGCATGTACCTCCATTACACCATTTTCATCTACTGATTACTCCAGCGTACTGGAGTTATATAGATAGAATGGGGCATGCCAACACTAAGCTGAAACAGCTGTAAGATTTTGTCCCTTCTCCAATTGCTAGATGTCCATTAAATTTGAAATCTTAATTGTTGATATGACATGGTATGTCATAAGTGTCTGTATATTGTCCTTTTTGTCATTTTGCTTATAAAATAAACAGATTAATCAATGGAATATAGTGTCTGCAAGTTGATGAGTACCTCATATTCCCCTCCATTTTCTTATTGCTATATAAATTTAGGGTAAAAAAAACCCCTTTTATCCACACCCACTTATTGCACTTGGTATAACACTAGTGTAACAATAATTGGGCACCCTCCCAGCAGTATATTGGATATATATTATCCCTTAGTGGGTTGAATCCTCAACCCCTAACTTTCTTGGGGTATATATATCATCATCGTTTAATGTCCACTTTCAATGCTAGCATGGGTTGGACGATTTGACTGAGGACTGGTGAACCAGATGGCTACACCAGGCTCCAATCTGATTTGGCAGAGTTTCTACAGCTGGATGCCCTTCCTAATGCCAACCACTCTGAGAATATATATATATATATATATATATATATATATATATATATATATATATATATATATGTGTGTGTGTGTGTGTGTTTGTGTGTGTGTGTGTGTGTGTGCGTGTGTATATAATAATACTTAGCAGAAGTAACAGAGTGACTCAATATCTGAGAGTTTCATGCATTGGCACCAATCAAAGAACAGTTTGAGAAGTGCCATTGCATGAAACTCTCAGACCTTGAGTCATTCTGTTGATGTGGATGTCTCTGATGAGAACCCAATAATTTTGTAGGTGTAGGAGTGGCTGTGTGGTAAGTAGCTTGCTTACCAACCACATGGTTTCGGGTTCAGTCCCACTGCATGGCATCTTTGGCAAGTGTCTTCTACTATAGCCTCGGGCCGACCAAAGCCTTGTGAGCGGATTTGGTAGACGGAAACTGAAAGAAGCCCATCGTATATATGTGTGTGTGTGTGTGTGTGTGTGTGTATGTTTGTGTGTCTGTGTTTGTTCCCCCAACATTGCTTGACAACTGATGCTGGTGTGTTTACCTCCCTGTAACTTAGCGGTTCGGCAAAAAAGACTGATAGAATACTAGGCTTACAAAGAATAAGTCCTGGGGTCGATTTGCTCGACTAAAGGGGGTGCTCCAGTATGGCCACAGTCAAATGACTGAAACAAGTAAAAGAGTATACTCATATGTTGAGTTCTATTTTTCCTGTTTGCACCAACACACCTATACATATATAAAACCACTCCCTTTCTCTCCACACATATTTCTTTTTATTTTCTCATTTTTCTTGCAGACGTTGCCAGTACCGCCTGACTGGCTCCTGTAGGATTTTCGAGCGAGATCGTTGCCAGTGCCCCTGGACTGGCTTGTGCGGGTGGCACATAAAAGACACCATTTCGAGCGTGGCCGTTTTCGTGCGGGTGACACGTAAAAGCACCCACTACACTCTCTGAGTGGTTGGCGTTAGGAAGGGCATCCAGCTGTAGAAACTCTGCCAAATCAGACTGGAGCCTGGTGTTGCCATCCGGTTTCACCAGTCCTCAGTCAAATCGTCCAACCCATGCTAGCATGGAAAGCGGACGTTAAACGATGATGATGATGATGATGACTTAAACTTACAAAGAGACACCTGAGACACACCCTGAAACCTACAGAAAACACACCCACACAGAATATAAACTGCTGTTTGCAATCACGTTCGTATAAAGCCTATTTGATAATAATAACCAGATGATAATAATAGCTGGCCTATAATATTAAGCAGCAGACATACCACCATCTAGACCAGGATTCTCAACCATTTTTTATGTATGGACCACTTTGGTTACTATTAAAACCTAATTTTATAGAAAGTTATATATTAATGTTTTCACACATTAACTTTTGTAGGTTGAACTATGTAAAATGTCAGAGAAAGAAACCTAGATGTTTTTTGGAATAAATACCAATGCATACATCTAAAGTAAAATTTTTTCAGGGGCCCTTGAAATTCTATTGTGAATCCCCAATTTACTATTTTGCTGTGTAGGTCCCAAAAAATCTTTTATGGACTCTGGTTGAGAACCACTGATCCTGACCTTTGATTCTAAGTAGGGAAATGTTCGTTGTTGTTAAATGAAAACTCTAGAGGGAATTTGATTTCCAAACCAAAGTCCTCACCATAAAGGTAGGCATCAAATCGGCCAATGATCTTATGAAATGGTTCTCAATTTCTAGGAGGCAGAGATCCAAACCTCTTAAAGCAATGGCAAAAACAGCTGAGAAGTGTTCCAATTGGATCTGGTCAAGAAGGAATAGAAGTGAATTTTCAAAAGGTATAATTTACACTACAGTCAACTGTCATCTTAGACTGAGCTGGTTACAGCACCAAAGCTATCTTGCCTCTGGGGCACCTCAACCATCCAGGAGGGTTGCAATGCAGACAATGGCATATTGGGTATCCAACAGTCATGACCTGGATGGGGTGTAGCACCCTTAGAATGTAAGGCATTCAAGTCTGAAACACACACACACACTGTATCATCATCATCATCATCATCATCATCGTTTAACGTCCGCTTTCCATGCTAGCATGGGTTGGACGATTTAACTGAGGACTGGTGAAACCGGATGGCAACACCAGGCTCCAATCTAATTTGGCAGAGTTTCTACAGCTGGATGCCCTTCCTAACGCCAACCACTCATATACAGGTCTGGGTACATGGAGTAAATAAAATCATAACATAAACAATTAAATATAAGAAATAATAATTTCTTAAAGTATGTGTTAATCCCCATGTACCCAGACTTTGTGGACACCTTGTGTATATATATATATATATATATATATGTATATATATATATATATATATATATATATATATATATATATATATATATATATATAAATTTTTAGAATGAGATAAAAATCCAAGGCTGTGAAAGATTTTAGAACATTTATAAATAGGTCTTACAGCTGTTTCTGGGATATTTTATATATCCCTTCATTGGAGACAGTGTGAGGAAATGGTTAAGCAATAGTTATTCTAGATAAGAAATGAAATAGAGAGTGAAGTGGAGGAATAAAAATAGACGTGTTCTAAAATCATTCACAGCCTTGGATTTTTATCTCATTCTAAAAATTTTTTTATATATACACATATTAATATATGACCTACGTTGGACTCCTCATTCGCATAATCACCGAACCTGGAGCTTAACCAAAAATAGTCTGTCCATAGCACTTACTCAGCCTTACCTGACACCTTAGGGTCTTATTGACACCATTACCTTTCTCTCTCTCTCTTTCTCTGTATATATATATATATATATATATATATATATATATATATATATAATTGTCATAAATGTAACTAGGGTATTAGAACACATACATTGCTAGAAATAAGAGCTAAAAAGCTCTAATGCTATGTTAAAGCACAAAATTAAATACATATATACTGACAGGGACTGTAATCACCCAAAAACACTGGTTGAGAATTCCTTTCAGGTGATTACACACTGTGGGTATATATGTATACAATTATGTGCTTTAACTACAACATCAGAGCTTTTTAGCTCTTATTTCAAGCAATGTAGGTGTTCTAACATCCTAGTTACATTTAGTGGCAATTATAGTTTTCATTTTTGGTAACACATTGCACACAGCTGTCTGTATTAATATTTTATTCCATGGCTCCATACTTTGAAAGGACTAAGCAGGAAATGCTATTGGACCATACATACCATGTACAGGAAACTTTTTTACTACTTCTAAACACCATTTTCCTCGAATAATGGAACTGCAACTACAATATCTTTATATATCTTATTTCTACTTTCATTCTCTCATTTCCCTCTATATTCCCTATCTCCTCCTTTTCCACAATATTTTCTCACACCGTCTCTGATGAAAGGATATCCATAATATCCCAGAAACAGCTGTAGACTATTTCATTATAAATGTCTGAAAAACTCCTCACAACCTTGGGCTTGTTATCCCATTCTGTCAAATATATATATATATATATATATAATCAAAATAAGCAAGAGGATATCAAATAGTGATGCAGTACAACCATTTCAAGTGGCTCCATTTCATCGAAGAATGCAATCATTACATCAATTTAAATACAGTGCTATCTTCAGCTGCCCAAATAAATAAATAGAATTTTAACCAGTAGGGTGCATTAATATAATTTTTCTCAAATATTTTGATTTTATTCACTGTACTTCGAGCTGTGTGGATAATATCGGATTGACTTGATGTTTCAACTTAAGTATTCAATCTAACTGAATCTCAATTATTGATATATATATATATATATATATATATATATATATATATATATATATATATATATATATATATATGTATGTGTGTGTGTAAATGTCAAATGATGGAAATAAGTGTTCAACACTCGGAAATGTGCTGTGCGTGAGAAGACCCGGCAAGCCAAGTAAGATCGTTGCCAGTGCCCCTGGACTGGCTCTTGTGCGGGTGGCACATGAGATGCACCATTTTGAGCGTGGCCGTTGCCAGTACCGCCTGACTGGCTCCCGTAGGATTTTCGAGTGAGATCGTTGCCAGTGCCCCTGGACTGGCTTGTGCGGGTGGCACATAAAAGACACCATTTCGAGCGTGGCCGTTTTCGTGCGGGTGACACGTAAAAGCACCCACTACACTCTCTGAGTGGTTGGCGTTAGGAAGGGCATCCAGCTGTAGAAACTCTGCCAAATTAGATTGGAGCCTGGTGTTGCCATCCAGTTTCACCAGTCCTCAGTCAAATCGTCCAACCCATGCTAGCATGGAAAGCGGACGTTAAACGATGATGATGATGATATATATATATATATATATAGTGTGTTTCAAAAAATTTGATATCATTTCGCAATCTAATAACTTTGCCAGTTCTTGTTCAAATGACTTCAAATTTTAACAGCATGTGTAGAAACAGGTCAACATTTTATGTTTAATGTTTGATACGTTTATCTTTTCAGGTATAGAAATGGTATTCACTGGAAGAGAAAAGGCGTTTTGTGTGTTGGAGTATGCTCAAACACAGTTGAAGAAGACTGTGCAGCATACATTTGTGAGAGAGTTCTCTAAAAAGTCACCAACGGCAATGCAGATTTGGACATGGGACAAAAAATTCAAAGAGGAAGGCTGTCTGTACAGGGTAAAAGGATCTGGATGACCATTAATTTTGTAAGAGACAGTTGAGTGGGTTTGCCAAAAACTTTTGCAAAGCCCCAAGAAGTCCATAAGAAGAACAAGTCTGGAAACCCAGATTCCTTCAATGACAGTTTAGCACGTCCTGAGGAAATGCTTGCTAATGAAATCCTACAAGCGGCAGCTTGTTCAGGCCATGACGGCAGTTGGCAAGTGAAAGTGCAAATATGGGGCTATGTGAAGGGCCTGGACTATGTCCCCCCCTCTTCCTGCCAACCTAGAGGAACTTGAGCAGAGAATCATTGTCGCACTGGAGACTGTAACCCAAGACATGCTGCAGCTTGTTTGGGAGGAGCTGGACTACTGACTTGACATGTGCCGTGTCTCAGGTGGTGCGTATATTGAACATTTGTGAAATCGTTCATGGAATCCACATACCTCTGAATTTCTCTTTTAAATTTGGAAGAATAAATCTTATGTTACTCAATACTAAGCCTGTTTAGTTTCATTTGCTTTGACTTTGTAGTTTCTGTGATATTTACATCTCAAATGATATCAAATTTTTTGAAACACCCTGTATATATATATATATATATATATATATATATATATATATACATATATATTAAAATAACAACTGGAATATGTGATACTATTTTTATTTTGTGTTACATTTGTTTCATCACAATATAGGAAATACATTTAATGAATATAAATATTAATATAAATGTAATAAATTTATAAAAGATATAAACATCCATGTATAAACACACAGAACATCTATCTGTAAGTCTTAAGATAGAAATCCAAAATAATACTATATATATATATATATATATATATATATATATATATAAATTAAGAAGTGGAGTCAAAATGCAGGTGTTATTCAAATCTTTGTACTTCTGACATATGTTTCGAAGAAAACATTGATATTATTCCGGAGGGAATAAAATGATGTAAAACAATGCAAGCATCTCGTCAGAGAAAAAATGAGGAACAAACACATCAATAAGCTGGTTTAACTGACGAGATGAATGCGTTGTTTTACATAATTTTATCCCTCCGGAATAATATTAATGTGCTCTTCGAAACATGTGTCGGAACTATAAAGATTTGAATAACACCTGCATTTGACTCCATTTCTTCATTTATCCATGTTATACAAAAACATTTCACTTAACCCTGGAATTTCTACCTTTATAAGTAGGCTGTAATGTCCTTGGCAAAAATGTGAATTTTTGCTACCCTGTTAACTATTTAATTATTTTTCCGTGTTATTTGTACACATTAAAAAAAATACACACACACACACACACGTATATATATGTGTATACATATATGTATGTATATATACTGAAATTATTAAGGTGGGTATTCACAATTTTGAACCGATAGGCAACTAGTGTAGTCATCACTAACGTGATGGAGTGTACTAGTAAGCACCAGTATTGCTAGAAATAACAGTTAAAACAACTCTTAGCCACGTGGGAGCACTTTTCTAAGACTGACAAGCAGGATGGAGTCAAGTGCTCTCATGTAGCTAAGAGTTGTTTTAACTGTTATTTCTAGCAATGATGGTGCTTACTAGCACTGTCTGTCACTTTAGTGATGACTGTGTGTATATATATATATATATATATATATATATATATATATATATAAGTGAAAAAGGATTAGCTGATCAAGGCATTAATCTCAGGAAGCACTTATGCAATGGCCTGGCTGAAATTGTAAAGAGGAGAATTTCTCTTGTGGAAACTATTGTTTTAAACAACCAGGAAATATGCAAGTTTACTTGCATCTCAAGAGTATTGATAATAAGTGAAAAATGGAGCATATAACATTAAAATTTATTTGATGGTTTACAATCGTTTCAACAAACTGCAAGATTGTAAACCATGAAATGTAATGCCATAAACCAATACTTTTCATTTATTATTATATATAGACATTAGATGATGATGATGATGATAATACTGAGAGCTTAGATTTTAATAATTTTCCATTCTTTTCTAATAAACCTATAGTAAGACAGTCAACTTTTGATATAACAAGCATATCTCTCTACTACATTATGTACTTACGTAAGTGAATTTATGAAAATCTCTCTCTTTCATTTATTTTTTTTGACATGTTTTGGTCATTAGACTGTGGCCGTGCAGAAGTACTACTTGAAGACTCTTAGTTGAGTGGATTGACCCCCAGTATTTATTTTTTCAAACCCTGGTACTTATTCAATAGGTCACTTTTACTGACCAGTTAAGTCAGGGGGGAGGATACAAACACACAAACACCAGTTGTCAAGCAGTGGTGATGGACAAACACACACACATGGTGGGCTTCGTTGAGTTTCCGTCTACCAAATCCACTTACAAGGCTTTGGTCAGCCTGAAGACACTTGCACAAGGTGCCACGCAGTGGGACTGAACCTGAAACCATACTATATATATATATATATATATATATATATATATATATATATATATATATATATATATATATATATCAGCCATGGTTGATGCCAGTGTCCCCTGACTGGCTCCCGTGCCGGTAGTATATAAAAAGCACTATCTGAACGTGGCTGATGCCAGGTCTGCCTGACTGGCTCCTGTGCCGATGGCATGCAAAAAGCACCCCCTACACTCTCGGAGTTGTTGGCGTTGGGAAGGGCATCCAGTTGTAGAAACATTACCAGATCAGATTGGAGCCTGGTGCAGCTGCTGGCTTTCCAAACCTCAGTCAAACTGTCTAACCCATGCCAGCATGGAAAACGGACGTTAAACGATGATGATGATGATATATTGCATATAGGTTTGTTATAGACATATATAGAGTTATCTTTGTTATAGACGTATAACAAATCATTGTTATAAGACATATAGAGTATATTAAAAATGTGGACAAACTCCTAACACAGAGGCTGTCAAAATAACTGAAATTCTACTCTTTTACTTGTTTCAGTCATTTGACTGTGGTCATGCTGGAGCACCACCTTTAGTCGAGAGAATCGACCCCAGGATTTATTCTTTGTAAGCCTAGTACTTATTCTATCGGTCTCTTTTGCCGAACCGCTAAGTTACGGGGACGTAAACACACCAGCATCGGTTGTCAAGCGATGTTGGGGGGACAAACACAGACACACAAACATACACACAAATACATACATACATACATACATATATATATATATATATATATATATATATACACGACGGGCTTCTTTCAGTTTCCGTCTACCAAATCCACTCACAAGGCTTTGGTCGGCCCAAGGTGCCACGTAGTGGGACTGAACCCGGAACCGTGTGGTTCGTAAGCAAGCTACTTACCACACAGCCACTCCTACGCCTATAAAACCATATAATTACATACTTGCACTGGTAATTTTTCTGAGGATTCAGGCGGCAAGCTGCCAGAAACGTTAGCATGCCAGACAAAATGCTTAGCACTGTTTCGTCCATCTTTATGTTCTGAGTTCAAATTCCGCCGAGGTTGACTTTGCCTTTCATCCTCTCGGGGGTTGATGAAATAAGTACCAGTTGAGCATGGGAGTCGAGGTAATTGACTGTCCCCCTCCCATCAAATTTTCTGGCCCTGTGTCAGTAATAGAAAGGGTAATTTTCCTAAGGATTGCTGATACGGGCCAACGGGGAGAGCTTTATGTGGTCGCTCGACGTGCTAGAAATAGCAGCAAAATTTCGCTCAAATAACAGCCTACCGTCTAGGTAGACAACATAAATGAAAAAGAAGACAGAGTGAGGACCACGTCTGGGACGTCTTTGATGATAAAAGTTGCTGGATCGAGATCAACCTGGGACTAAACAACAGTTGATCGTACATTTGTTTTGAGTGCAGGAACATAACATGTAGTAGCGTTGCGAAAGATGATGATGATGATGTTGATGATCATAAGACATAGCTAAAGAAAAGGTGTAAATATGTATAAATACACCCACTCAAAAATTCATTAATATACTCGACTCATATATATGTATATTAATACACAGGCGCACGCGCACACACGCACACGCGCACACACGCACTTATATGTGGAGAGAAAGAGAGCGTGTACGTATCTAGGCAGGCATACATACAGTAGTAGTGGTAGAGGTGGTGGTGATGGCGGAGGTGATGCGGAGGGAGCAGTACTAATGATGGGGTTGGTAGAGAATAGTAGACTTACGCTTCGTGTACACCTGGAATGCGGATATCGCGAAACAGATGCAAATATATTTATTGGTTCTTGTTAATTTGTGAAGCCAAAGCGGGTGACCAACACACATGTCATTCGATAGTTAAAAATAGCAACCAAATAGCAATCCTCATCATGTTACACCCTAATATCTCAGAAAAGGAAAGAAAATATTAGATAATGTGTCTGAAAAAGATGGGATGATCGCAATTTAGAGATCTATAATTATAGGTCTCTTCAATCACGATTGACCTGGGGTTAAATACCAACAATAACTCGACCTCCATCGTCCCAATAACAGCCTGACCATGAAATAAATAACCTAATATCTCTTAGATCGGTGGATGCAAAAGGTACGAAATAGATACTTATATAAAACATATAGGAATATGTTTGTTGTTTATGTGTGAGAATGCGTGAGAACGTGTTCCAAAAGAATTAACATGAAAAAAACAAAACAAAACAAAATGAGAATGAATCAAACCGCATAAATACAGTCCGTATAAACACATCTATCTATCTACAATACGTAAACACACATTCCAATGTGGTGTGGTTGGCTCCAATGACGCCTTAAGGAACCTAAAAGTCTATGCCAATACACGTACATGCGGACAAATGAATAGATATTTGTAAATATACATACATACGACAGAAAGAGTAAATAGAAGTCCAACGATTCGAGTACAGCCCTGAAGGTTTAGCGACTGACAAACACTGTTGCGGTCAATGTAAAGTTATGATACGGATCTAACGAAAGTCCCACAGATCTCCAGTTAAATGCTTACATTACCTGTTATGGTAGTTAGTAATGTTGTTTTCATATACACATCTGACGCATTACTATTATGCTTGTATGAAGTTACGCATATAATATAATAACATAATAAAATATAATACAATATAATATAATACACATATATAATATTCAATATTATATATGCGTTACTGCATACAAGCATTATAAATGTGCGCGTGTGTGTATATAATGCACGAATACAGCTACACGCACACACATCTACAATGCTCGTATGCAGTAACGCATATATATATATATATATATATATATATATATATATATATATATATATATATATATGTATATTGGCTCTTGTTATATATATATATATATATTATATGAGAATAAATGAGCTGATGAGTGTGTGAGTGAACGAGTAAATCAATGACTGACTGAGCGGACTTTGTGATGGAAATCAAGTCGAATTCTTGTTTTCTAGCGCATGATAACTATAAACATCGCACACACTATTTTAACGTTAAATCTATACAAGCAACAGTGTAGTGTATCTGTTGCTAAAGATTAAGTTACATATATAAACATACTTCTTACATATTATCGAGAAACTTTTAAAATCAAAGTGGAAAAGTTCACGTATCAGGAAGAGAAAATATATCTGAACTCTTACCTGCGTAGTCATATGAAATTGACTTCACTTTCTGGCTATTAAATATAAAGATCCGTGTTTCCTCTTCTCTCTCTCCTCTTCCCTCTCTCCCTATCACTCCTACTCTTTCACATGTATTGTTATTTTAATTTATTTTTTTCGCACTTCGGCTTCTATTAAAACGTCTTTCGTTGGCAATTCTCAACCAGGAATAAATTCATCCACCACGCCGGTGGTAGCGGTGGGGGATACATAGCAGGGGGTTAAAAATATCATAACCATGTTTAGTATATTCAAAGTTTCGCTTTGATATATCACCTGCAAAATTAATAAAAGACAAAAGAAAAAAAAATACGCATCATTTTGCCGTGTGATGTTTTTATATATAACTGTGGAATACATCAAGCCGAGAGTATAAGTGAAAGGAAAAGTTGAGATTCGCTGTAAATGATGCTGGATACGTTTACAACATACAGAATGAAGTGCAGTCTATAAGCCCAGATGTGTCTGAGTCCGGACGAGGTTTTTATGAATTTATTTTTGTGGCTGTGTGGTAAATAGTTTGCTTACCAACCACGTGGTTCCGGGTTCAGTTCCACTGCGTGGCACCTTGGGCAAGTGTCTTCTACTATAGCCTCGGGCCGACCAAAGCC
Organism: Octopus bimaculoides; assembly: GCF_046866305.1. Lineage (NCBI taxonomy): Eukaryota > Metazoa > Mollusca > Cephalopoda > Octopoda > Octopodidae > Octopus > Octopus bimaculoides. The sequence continues at coordinate 16,841,298 of NC_142931.1, read as the reverse complement.
TTGTGAGTGGATTTGGTAGACGGAAACTGAAAGAAGCCCGTCGTATATATGTATATATGTATATATATGTGTGTCTGTGTTTGTCCCCCCCCCCCAACATCGCCTGACAACCGATGCTGGTGTGTTTACGTCCCCGTAACGTAGCGGTTCGGCAAAAGAGACCGTTAGAATAAGTACTAGGCTTACAAAGAATAAGTCCTGGGATCGATTTGCTCGACTAAAGGCGGTGCTCCAGCATGGCCGCAGTCAAATGACTGAAACAAGTAAAAGAGTAAAAGAATATATTTTTTGTAATATATTCTTAAGAAATTTAGTGCCTATAGAAATTTAGATTGGCGACCACTAGCGTAGCTGGGGGGAGGGGAGAGCCACCCCCAGGTGGCACTTTTAAAGGGACGGCACTTTTGGGTCAGCTTCAGGCAATATGTGTTTTTTTTTGTGGGGTCCGGGGGCGGCAAATGGAAGGGCCGCCTCGGGCGGCATACACTCTAGCTACACTAGTGCTGGCAACTACATCGAGGAAGAAATAATTAATAACACTTAAAATTGTTACATTTACTTTAAATTGAAATTTAATTAATGAAATGTGAAAAATTTCGTTGCACAACTGCAACCTGGTCACTGACGTAGTTCCACTACAGAGTCGACAAAGTTGTAGTGGATCTGTGTTCATGAGCAGGACGCAGAGGTGTGACGAAAATCCAGATATCTTTTATACTTGACTTGTTTCAGTCATTGGACTGCAGCTATGTCAGGAGACTGCATTGATAGGTTTAGTCGAACAAATCGACCCTCAGTACCGATCTTCTTTTTTGTCTGGTACTTATTTTATCGGCCTGTTTTGCCAAACTGCCAAGTTACGAGGACATAGACAAACCAACACCGGTTGACAAGTGGTGGTAGAGACATCTCTCCCTCTCTCACATGCACACATACAAACACACACAAAAAGGAATGCGCGCGCACACACACATACACACACACACACACACACACACACTCACACGACAGGCTCCCACACATTTTCCGGTGACCAGATTCACTCATAAGACAATGGTCGGCACGTGGCTAAAATAGAAAAAATCTGGCCCAAGGTGCCGTGCAATGGGATTGAACCCAAGACAAGGTAGCTACGAAATGAACTTATCAACCTTATCCAGCTTCCCTTATTCTTCAAAGGGGCCATATGGTTCCTGGCTGAAAACCACTGATCTAAACCATCCTTACTTCACTTGGCAGACCTTGAAGAGTGGGAGGGCATGTCATTTATGAGGCCGCGAATAGTGACGAAAGCAATTTAACAAACAACCGGTTGATTGGCTAGTATTTAACCGATTGGTTAGATATTTAACCGATTGACTCACAATAAAGAAGTAATAATGTACCAGTGCGTTTATTTATTATTATTGGTGTAGTAATGACCCGCCCAAGACACAACAAGACTATCCTAAGTTTTCTCATGTATCACTATTTCCCAAACAGTCTAAATTGCAGAGTTCTACCAGCCTGGCCAGAGACTGTTAAAACTGAAGCAATTAGATTGCAGAAGAGACAAATTAACAACACACAAAGCTGCCAAATTCACTTTAAATTTGAATCAATTTCATGGGCTGTAGTTTCAGTAACTTGGGCAAATGTTTTCTACAATGGACCCGGGTAAACCAAAACCGATTGTGAGTGAATTTGATTGATGAAAAGAGTGTAGAAGCCCACTGTATATATGTGTATGCGTGTGTATTTTTCATGTAACGCAAGGAAGCTGTGCACGTTTACCGGGATTTTCGACTCGAGTCAAATATAACAAACCATTCCAAATCGTTGTTAGAGTATCTGCATCAGTGGAGTCTGGACCGGCTTGTTTGTATCGGCACCGAGTCGTCTAAGTTATAATAAGGAAGTCAAACCACAAAAAATGATATCTTGAAATCATTTAATATGTACCTTTCGGGTCTGTGTAATATATAATAGGAAATACATCCATGACGTAAGACCATGCACACACATATATTCGCAAGATGTCTCTAAAATATAATGCCTACAATACGTATGGCTTGAGAGTTCTATCTCGTTGTAGGTACAACGCACACCTGATGGACCGCTGATAAAGACCAAGGTTTAGACTCAACTTTGACATGGAGTATGTGAGTTTCTAAATGAGCTGTATATGGATGAATTGCCGATTTCAGCATTTTTAGTTTTACCTTCTTAGAATTGAATTATTTGACCTACAACTGAAAATTCCTGAGACATATCAGCGCCAAACAGGACAAATTTGCTAACCAGACAGAGCACCAGGATAGAACTGTCTCACCAGGACAGTCACAGTCAGCCAAGATGTGTGGTAAACCTATTTTAGACGAACGAGTAGTGTAGTAGTCATGATTTTTACGAGTTCTCTCGAGGTGGTTAAGTCGATGCAGTTAATATTAATTTGAGCTGTTGTAGGTTTAATACATGTGGTGATGGTGAAGATCTTGAGCTGAATTCAAGATGGCTGTATTCATATGCAAGGAGGATAAGTAAAAGGCTTTTTTCGGAGGTGGGGTCAAGAAATAGTCGGGATAAGTGGAAGAGATTAGAATGTTTCAAATACATTTGAACGGAGATGGTATGCAGCCCACTAGCAAAGAGAATGAGAAAATGTGACTCTTACAGAGGAAGAAGAAACAACACTGCATTGTAATTGCTGTAATGTACTGGTGAGTAAATTTTATGTAAATCCTATAGTAGATGTGGTCAATAATATTTAGATGTGTAGAGGTAGTGCCGCTTTAGATAAGCAGTCCTGGTAAGGACCATGTATATATTTTGTAAAAGACCAGCAACTGTTATAGGGCTGAAGTATTTTATGACCTGGAAAAAGAAGCCTAATCTTTGGTAATGATGGCCGCTGTTATCCGAGTTTGCGAGACGTAGTAGTTTTCTCAGCAGAACGAAAGGGTTTTAGCTTGTGTTGTTCTTGGCTATGAAGTGTAGAACTCCACGAGTGTTTGTTTGCCTCTTTCATTAACATTTATTTAATGAACTACACTGTCTTTATTTCAAATAATTTTGAAAATAACGAAGAATTAGTAAAATAACTGTCATTATTAAGCTGGTATTTGTAACATGAATTAGGATAAAATTTTAAAGGGAAATTTCAGTTTCTATCATTTTGAATCGGAAGTTTGTATTGTAGAATCAAGGGTGATCTCAGATGGTTTGGTATTAAAAAGTTAAAATGACTGTGTTTTGATATTGTTGAAGGAAACTAGATTATCATGTCCTTACTGGAGAATGCTTCTGAGCTCTCTCTTTATGGAAGTATAATATAAGTTGTGTGTGGCCTCAAAGATGTGGATGACGACTGTGATGATAGCCAGTACTGTCCGTGTAAGAATTGTAGAAATAAAGAACTGAAAGAAAGGTGGCGATATCTTGGGAGTATGCTAGAGTTGGATAAGAGAGAGTGAGTGAGAGAGAGAGAGAGAGAGAGAGAGAGAGAGAGAGAGAGAGAGAGAGAGATCTTGGTACTACTTAAATACAGAGATTCCGACGCTTCTAAAAAAGGTAATCTAGTTTTTCCAAAACTATTGTGACTGCACATAAGCGGCCCTTGTGTAAGTCGAAACTAAAAACTGACCCCAACTGGCGGAGGTAAAGAATACGTACACCACCCGTTTTCTGCGTAATCCTAACCCTAACCCTAAAACTAACCTTAAATTCTAACCCTAACCCTTGGTAAAACTAGATTACCCACCCTTCATATCGTTACGTAGATGCATTGGGACCTCTGTATTTAAGTAGTGCGGAAATCTCTTCATGTACGACGTAATGGAACAGTCTGAGAGGAAATTTCTGAGGAAAGAGATGAGACACAAATGGAATCCATGAGTGAGTCCTATTTGCCAGCTTCCCAGTCATCACACACACACACACACACACACACACACACACACACACACACACACACACACACATGCGTGCATGTGCGTATTGATGTTAGCACCAGCATTTTTTTTTTTTCGAAGTGAGATATTGCCATTTCCAAGTGAGCTTAATAATTTCAACAGGCCACTTTGCTACTATTTGTGAGAATAGAGATTTCAGTTCTAGATTCATGCAAAAAGATATATTAAATAGAAAATAAAACACTAAAATATCATAACATCATTTGTAATATCAACATTGCCAACTTACGTTTTCAAAAGCCAAGCAACATAAAAAAAATCGCATGAAATGGTTGTTTTTGTTGCTTTTTTTTGGTGTGTGACTTTTAAAGCACTTGAATGAGTGACAACTATCTCTGCATGAATGTCTGAGAGGAAAGATCCGCTTTGAGTGCATTATTTTATTCACGAAACTATGCGTGGGTGAATACTCTGGTAGACATTTCAAATAACAATTATGAATTGTCGCGAGAGGAAACTTCGACACCATTGTGAACAAGGGCGTTAATGAATAAGAAAATATATTCCTGGCCTTAAAATATTCAATATTTGAAAAAATTATTTTTAGTAGTAACAAAGCACAATAGCAAAAAAGAAAGAAAAACGAACAAACAAAATACTTTGAAAAATAGTTTAAGTTGGTCAAAGTTTTATTTTTGTGAAATGTGCTCACTTTGAAATCACTATTCTCACATTGAAGTGACATTTGCTCACGTAACATTTCAAACACAACACATATTAGTCCGCAGCATTGAAAAGTATATCTTTGGTAGAAAAAGCTCTACGAGTAATGACACAAATGGAAAGTAACAACATCAGAACCCATGGCTTTGTTGAGTAAGAGTGACCGAAGAAGATTTCGCACATGGGTTAACTCAGAACAATAAAGGGATCTTTTCCCTTTGAACGGCAGATCGAGAAATTAATTTTTTGTAACTAAACACTTTCAAACTTCGGACACTGGTAGAATGTGTCATATAAAACATCTTTTACTCTTAGTGTTGTTGAGAAAAGTTTCTATTTTCAAAGTTATTTCGTGTTAAAGTTGTCGTATTTCGGTAATTTCAATCAATCAATGACGTGTATTCAGCTGAATAAAATTACTGCCGTTGTTTGTCAACAACAACTATCGGTGGTGTATATTTCGTTTGTCACTGTTATCTATGACATATTTCATCTCAGTTACGTTTGTATGAATAAACGAGTGTATCTGAAGCATGTTTACTTCATGGCACCACCATAATCGTTCGTGCATTTCTACTGCATTTTAGTTTTTTTTTCCTGTTTTTCAGTTACTATTTTCGGAAAGACATTTTGTTTCCCACTCCCCCTCCAATTTCTTCAGTTTTTCACTTTTTCCGTAACTCTAACCCTAAACCCTCACCCTCACCCTAACCTTAGAACCCTAACCTTAACCCTAAAACGCTAACCCTAACCCTAAAACCCTGAACCCCTGAAGCTAAAACCAGTACAAGCACACGAACGATGTCATAAATAACAGTGACAAACGAAATATACACCGCCGATAGTTGTTGTTGACAAACAACGGCAGTAATTTTATTCAGCTGAATACACGTCATTGATTGGTTGAAATTACCGAAATACGACAACTTTAACACGAAATAACTTTGAAAATAGAAACTTTTTTCAACAACGCTAAGAGTAAAAGATGTTCTATATAACACATTCTACCAGTGTCCGAAGTTTGAAAGTGTTTAGTTACAAAAAATTAATTTCTCGATCTGCCGTTCAAAGGAAAAAGATCCCAATAAAGAACTGGCTAAAGCCAAGGATAAAACATGTTTTCCTATGAAACCACTTTATATCATATATCGTGATATTACCTGTGAAAAACTGATGATTGCCATCGTGGCTCAAATATAAGTTTAGTCAAATAAATATATCTTCGTATACCTGTTATGTGTAAGTGCGTCTGTATGTATAGACATTAAA
>NC_142931.1:16792916-16830416 GCF_046866305.1 Octopus bimaculoides | reverse complement strand
CGTATTTTCTATACCTTGTGGTATTTCATCATGGCCGGTATGACAGATACGACAGGCTTATTTCAGTTTTCGTCTACCAAACTCAATCACAAGGCTTTGGTCGGCCCGAGGCTATCGTAGCAGACACTTGCCCAAGGTGCCACGCAGTGGGACTGAACCCGGAACCGTGTGGTTGGTAAGCAAGCTACTTACCACACAGCCACTCCTACAATTTTAAGACCATACGTCGCGCCTCTCGAACATGAAATATGTTCTCAATAAATGACTTAGTCATACATATTCCATAGGATTACGCACATACAAATAAACAATTCATTTGTGCAGGTTGTCCAGCCAGAGGTTGTGAAACCATCATCTGTCGGTTACGAGCGGAGAGTCCACTATAATTATGTTTCAAAATGTTTTTACTTACTGTTTCATAGTCATTCACAGTGGAGGCGGAATGGCCCAGTGGTTAGGGCAGCGCGGTCATAGGATCGCGGTTTCGATTCCCAGACCGGGGCGTTGTGAGTGTTTATTGAGCGAAAACACCTAAAGTTCCACGAGGCTCCGGCAAGGGATGGTGGCGAACCCTGCTGTACTCTTTCACCAAAACTTTCTCTCACTCTTTCTTCCTATTACTGTTGTACTTGTATTTCAAAGGGTCAGCCTTGTCACACTCTGTGTCACGCTGAATCTCGCCAAGAACTACGTTAAGAATACACGTGTCTGTGGAGTGCTCAGCCACTTGCACGTTAATTTCACGTGTAGGCTGTTCCGTTGATCGGATCAACTGGAACCCTCGTCGTCGTAACCGACGGCGTGCCAGCCATAGTCATTCACAATCTACTGTCCATGATAGCATGACAATCTTTCTTATTTTCAAACCATCTGCTCTAGTGTAAGGTGTGACATTTACATATTAATTTAGTCTAGTTATAAATAAAATATCTCCTGTCTTATCTGATTGCTTTGTCCTGCATCCATTCTTCTTAATTTCTGTTTCGTACATTCGTTTTCTTTATATAACGATTGAGACTAAGCACACACACACAAACACACACACACACACACACACACACACACACACATATATATGTATATTTATATCTAGTTTCAGCTCACGAGCTGTGGCCATGCTGGGGCACCGTCATTTGGTACTGCTACATAATTTTACTTCACGAATGCTTTCTAGGAATTGACATTTGGTGCATGAGGGAGTTTGATGCCGCTGCCCTCATCTGCACCTCCTGCCGCGAAGTTGTTTACGTATGTCACTCGTTTTCTCTCGTTTATTTACATATTTCATGTTATTTGCACCGTTGGTGATGTCCTGTACCCATATATGCATGTGTGTGTGTGTATATATATATCTATATATATACACACACACACATGCATATATGGGTACAGGACATCACCAACGGTGCAAATAACATTTACTATGTACCTTGTTATATACATATATATATATATATATATATATATATATATATATATATATATATGAGCGAACACGTTACAATGAAGTAGAGAAATTTGAAAAGACAACACGAAACCGGTTATTTCTCAAAATACAATGTTTATATACCAAAAAGATTTTCTAACATTTTTCTAACATTTTTCTGACATAATTTAAATATATACTTTAACCATATAACACAAGTCTTCTGTAGTTTTTTCACTCTTATTATCTTTTATACATCCAACCACGTGCTTTCACATACCAACTTTCTGACCTATATATATATATATATATATATATATACATATATATATGTCGTGCCCTAGCTCTTCGAAACGCCAGTGTTATAATGGTGGCAACTGATGAAGGATATGTTCTCTATGTGGCCTGTGTGTTTTTTGTACCTTGTTTATCATTTTGTCCATGTTTTTTGGCAACGTCATGTAGCCAGATATGCATCTATATATACATGTAGATGAAGGTATGTACATACATGTACATATATATGCATATACTCATATATTTTATATATATATATATATATATATATATATATATATATATATACATATATAATTTATATATGTGTATATATATGTATAGATATATGTATACATATATGTATATATGTATATACATATTTATGCATATATATATGTTTATATGTACATATATACATATGTATATATATATGTATATGCATATAAATATATATGCATATACATATGTATATATATTTATTTATTTATTTATTTATGGGTTTCAGCCAAGTGGCTGTGGTCATGCTGGAGCACCACCGTGATTTTCTGTCTTTATGCTTTGTTCTCTTCACGTTCCTTGCATGGCTCTTCTCCTGCACCTGATATAGTCCAATCAAGAGTTTTGATGGCACATCTGGTGTCTAAAAGAATTTGACATCGCTGCCCTAAACTGTGTCTCATTTCGAGCCATTGGTTCGTCTGGTATCGTGGAGAGGAAAGCGTCGAGTTTTGTCTTGAAGACCTCCACATCCGTGTCTGGCAGGTCTCTCAAATGTTTTGGCAGGGCATTGAAGAGCTGAGGTCCATTGAAACCGAGGCTGCTGCAGTATCTTGTTCTTATGTGAGATGCAGTGGACGGCACCTTTGGCACCATGCAGTGGCGACCCGTGCGGGCATTCCTGTAGTACTTGATGCCAAAGTTCGGCACCAGTCCTTCCAGTATTTTCCATATGTATATTATTACATATCTCTCCCGCCTGCGTTCCAGGGAGTAGAGACCTAGTGCCTGCAGTCGCTCCCTGTAGTTCATCTGCTGGACTGTGGCGATCTTTTTTGTATAGTGCCTCTGAATTGCCTCGAGTTCTGCTGTCCGTTTGACACTGTGTGGTGACCACAACTGAGAGCATATATATATATACATATATATATATATATATGCATATATACATATATACATAAACATATATATATATATATGCATATAAATATATATGCATATACATATGTATATATATATATATATATATATATATATACACACATACATATATATATATATATATATATGCATGTATACACATATACATATATATATATACATATATATATGTACGACGGGCTTCTTTCAGTTTCCCTCTACCAAATCCACTTACAAGTCTTCGATCGGCCCGAAGTTATAGTAGAAGACACTTGCCCAAGGTGCCACGCAGTGGTACTGAACCCGGAATCATGTGGTCGGTGTGCAAACTACTTACCACACAGCCACTCCTGCACACACACACACACACACACACACACACACACACACACACACACACACACACACACACACATAAATGGAGTGCTGAAAAGTCCATGGATCTAAGGGTGTCGCAAACGGTCTGGGTTTTGGCCCAACCTTCCGAGTTCTTTTTACAGGGCGAAGGGAAAATGGTGCAGTAAATGAGTAAATCTGAGAGTGGAATATGTTGAATGAAATCATAATTAACTGATTCTCCTTTTACCCAAAGCCAAGAATTGTTCAACACACCTCGTATATAACAATAAATTAATTTGATTAAAGACACACGCATGTATGTGAGTAACAAGCCTCCGCATAGTTCTCGTCAACCAACTTTGATTCATCTCGAAATAATTAACTTGCGGGCTTACCGAATGTAAATCCGTTACTCCAACCAATGGTAATTATCCTGTGAATATCGTCTTGGTGTGAGACTTTTCTAACACGTGCAGTATTGTTTGCTAGTTTATAACGAATGACTAAGTACGTAAATTTCACTTTCCTAGCGAACAAAATAACAACATAACAATATAGGATTTCCTCTCACTAGGGTTCGATTCACCTCATGGGAACATTATTTTACGGGAGCCGGTGTATCTGTGCAGTTCGATGCCTTTTTTCCCTACCACATGGTTCCGGGTTATGTTTCACTGCGTTGGACCTCGAACAAGTGTCTTCTCTCATAGCCGTGTACCTACCAAGGCCTTTTGAGGGGATTTGGCTGCCGTGAACTGTGCGGAAGCTTGTTATTTATATACATGTGTGTGTCTTTAACTGTGTTCGTTCCCCACCACAGCTTGGCAACCCGTGTGGGTTTGCTTATGTTCCTAATACTTAGAGGTTTGAAAAAAATGGTACCGATAGAATAAGTACTAAGGGAAATTTGTTCCACTAAAAAAAATCTTGACGTTTTTTATAGTACCAGCATGGCAGCAATTCAAAGACTGAAATAAAATTAAAATAACTCCTTTCTGTTTGTCTTCCACAAAATGTGAATGCGCCATACGTAGCATATTGAGAAGAAAGGGACTTTAGCTTGATTTTTTAAGACTGGGTGGGGGTCATTTACTGCGTATTTCATATACAGGCAGCATTCCACTATGGCAATAGTGGTCAAACTATGGCTCTGAAAGTCACCGTGTGTGGCTCTTGAGATAGTACTGACTTTTAGTGTTGCTTTACCGAAAATACCAATAGGTTTTACAGTTAAAGTGTTAACTGTAAAAATGAAGACACAGTAAAAGACTTCTAGAAGCAGAGACTAACCAGTCTACTTTATTGAATAGCGCCATGTAACTGCATCTTTCATAAATATAATTTTAAACCATACATTGCACCTCTCAAACATAAAATATACTATGTGACTTTCGTCATCAAATAACTTGGTCATCCATATTGCATGGGATTACGCACATACAAATGCACTGGTAGATATTTCAAACGAGAATTTAGAATATCTTGTCCAGAAACTGTAATCCAACAGAGTCGTGTAAACGTTCAGCTAAATGGTGTAAAGCTTTCAAACTGCGCCTTATGCAGATGGACACGAAATCTGATTGAGACCATTTTTGTTTAAGTTTAACCCACTGAGCCCGAAACACCGGTTTACCGGTGGATGGCTTATTTTTCTCTATACCTTAGCACCGGTGGATTGCCAGATATATGGTAAAATAAGGTTCAGGAGGTCAGGGCCAAAAGGATTAAGATTGCTGTTCTCACTTCGAAAGGTATGTACCCAGTTTGAAAATGCTATTTCTCACTTTGAAATTAAATGTGCTTACTTAAAGTTACAAATTGTTGGTATAGTTGGAAAATCTCCTCCCTACTCATCTAAACTTGGACCGAATCTAAAAAATAATGATGAGGACAGTAATTCCTCGCCATATTACGGTTCCTCTGTGGTATTGTTTTGCATTTATAATAAAATAAATATATACAAATTATGATAATAATATAAAAAACATATACATTTACATATACATATACATTTCGTGGATTTTCACCTATCGCGGAGGGTTTTGGAACGTAACATTCGCGAAAGTCGAGGGATTACTGTATTTCTAGCACAAGCAGCAAGTTTCAGTGGTTAGGACATCGCACTCTCGATCGCCAGATCGTGGTTTCGATTCCTGAACCGGGTGGTGCGTCGTGTTTTTGAGCAAAACCTTTATTTCACGTTGCTCTGTAACCACCTTGACATCTGCCATGCGGCACACCGTGCACCTGTGCAGGTAATATCGATTTGATCGAGGGGGTGAGCTAATATACAATACAAACATTTGATCACTTCAAACAATTCATGGATCTTTTTTAAAACGGGGGCCACATTTTTCATTAATGTTTTACGTAGTGTTTTTGGTACCGAAAGACTTTCAAACTTCGTATACTTATCTATTTTGTGTTATAGAACAGAAAAATATTTTTGTATTCGAATTTATTTCATGTAAAAAATTGTCTTATTTCGATAATTTCAACCAATCACTGACAAGCATTCAGTTGTTTACATTTACTCCTTTGGCTGATTAAGCCATAGCTTCGTTTTATTTGCTTTTTTCATTTTAAATTTGCTTTTATATGACACATTCTACCAGTGTTCCAAGTTTCAAAGTGTTTCGTTAATGAAAAATGTGGCCCCCGTTTTAAAAATGATCCCAATTCATTTGTGCAGGATGTCCAACCAGAGGTTGCGAAACCTTTATATGTCGCTTACGAGAGGAGAATCCACTATAATTATTTTTCAAAATGCTTTTACTTACTGTTTCATAGTCATTGACTATTTATTTAATTCATTGCTTATCCAATGTATTTACTAACGTTACGTACCTCTGTCGCCCCTTGCGGGTAATAAAAAAATTTAACGTTACGTACCTCAACATTCTTTTCTACTCTAGGCACAAGGCCCGAAAGTTTTGGGGAAGGGGACCAGTTGATTAGATCGACCCCAGTACGCAACTGGTTCTTAATTTATCGACCCCCGAAAGGATGAAAGGCAAAGTCACCCTCGTCGGAATTTGAACTCAGAGCGTAAAGACGGACGAAATACTGCTAAGCCTTTCGCCCGGGGTGCAAACGTTTCTGCCAGCTCGCCGCCTTACGTACCCCAGCATTACTTTGGTTAACTACTGGTTTACAATACACAAGTGCTGGTGGTTTAATTGATTTTCGTATCTGTCCATGATAGTCTGACAATTTTTGGCGATTTTTCTTATTTTCAAACCATTTGCTCTAGTGATCTTCTGATGTAAGATGTAACATTTACATATTAATTTAGTCTAGTTATAAATAAAATATCTCCTGTCTTATCTGATTGCTTTGTCCTGCATCCATTCTTCTTAATTTCTGTTTCGTACATTCGTTTTCTTTATATAACGATTGAGACTAAGACAGTACATATATGCTGCACATATATTTCTTGAAGATAAATTTTCTTTTCCTTGAAGCTTGTATGAATTGAAGTCACTTTTTTTTCTTTCTGAGAAAATATTGTGTGGATAGAGAGAAAGAGAGAGTAAGTGAGAGAGAGAGAGAGAGAGAGAGAGAGAATCAAACGAACGAATAAAAAATACAATAGAATATGAAATGAAAAACTAAGTGATGTCTCGCAAACTTATTGATTAACAACAAAGAGCCATAATGAGTAACAAGTGAAATCTGTTGATAATAGGATGTGTATAATGTTAACTTAATTCAAGAAACGATATTGTTTGTTGTTATATGGCTCCGGTCAGCCCAGCTTCAGAATACACAGTAAATACATGGATACGAGTTGTTCTTTATTTCTGTTTCCATTTTATCAACAGAAGCAGCTTAAGACTTTTGAAACCTTACTATGAGACACGTCAGCCAGTTGAGACGCCAAACAAGTCAAGAACTTTGTGGTCAGTGACCCAGCTCCTACAATTAATCGTTTTAATGCTGCCGTTTGAGAAAAAAAAGGAATCATGTCATTTATCTACAAAAGGTTATATTTCTATGACTTACTTTATTCCATCGGAGGTGTGATAGCCTCTACTTCTACCTCCAACGCAGTATTCAGAATATGTGAGGGAACGAAATAATCACTCAATGTTGTGTCCCGCGTAAGGGCAAGGCATCTAAACCTTGCCTGAGGAAAGGAGCTAAGCCTATCACGTTTCTTCCTCTCATCCCGGTAGAATCGCACGAAATTTTTCTTTAATTGCTGGATCTGAAGGAAGAGATAGGTCCCAAGACATTTACAGGCCAGAGGTTGATGCTATCGATGTTTCTTTTTCACCATTGCAATTAAGTATCTGCGAGAATTACATAAGCAGGGAAGAAGTTGCAAGGGACGTCGTTCTGGGAAGGAAAAATTGAGCGAAGTGGGATCTTTTCCTTTTTATAGGAAGCCCGATTAATTAATTTTCTTTAACTAAACACTTTCAAACTTCGGATACTGGTAGAATGTGTCATATAGAACATCTTTTACTCTTAGCGTTGTTGAGAAAAGTTTCTATTTACGAAGTTATTTCATATACCAGTGTGGAAATCTACGTCACAATTAAATTGTTTAATTAATCTGTTCGGATTAGAACCTTGTCAAATGATTCACTTTATACGATTATAAGTAACGCCTAATAATAAATCGTATCTACTAATCATCTTTCCATATCTTATTACCTGTCCAGCAAATATGTTATATCCTACTTATTAGGTGTGTAGTTATCTGCATATCACATGGCTGCAATTCTAAAATTGAATTTGCTTTGTCTCATTAGAAATTATAATAATCACAGATTTATGACAAATTCAATTGGAATGTACAAATAATTAATTTCATTTATATCCTTACCACTTCTGCTAGCTTCCTGAACCCCTATAATAAAATCTTATTTAGTAATAAATACTAACAGAAAAAAAAATCTATACTCTGGAATGAAAACGCCATCCATGTATCTGCATCAGCCACTAAGCTGGTTGACTAAATCTAACGTTTTCCTTTTCCATAAATCATTAAAAGAACTAAATTCTCATGATGCCAAGTACAAGGCTGTTGTTGGCACTCCGTCGCTTACGACGTCGAGGGTTCCAGTTGATCCGATCAACGGAACAGCCTGCTCGTGAAATTAATGTGCATGTGGCTGAGCACTCCACAGACACGTGTACTCTTAACGTAGTTCTCGGGGATATTCAGCGTGACAAGGCTGACCCTTTGAATTACAGGCACAACAGAAACAAGAAGTAAGAGTAAGAGAAAGCTGTGGGGAAAGAGCACAGCAGGTTTCGCCACCACCCCCTGCCATAGCCTCGTGGAGCTTTAGTTGCTTTCGCTCAATAAACACTCACAACGCCCGGTCTGGGAATCGAAACCGCGATCCTATGATCGCGAGTCCGCTGCCATTGCGCCTCTACGAAGTACAAGGCAGAGAGTAAAGTACTACAATTACCTCCATAAGAATATCTCTAACCTCTCTACATACCCTGTCCGCAAGCGGAATGTATGCATTATTTATAACAAACTTTACTGCAAGTTTTCTTCTTTTTTTCTTCTTAACTTCTATAACCACTGTACTAGATACTGAACATAAAACTGACAGAATTTTTAATCAATATATACTCAAATATATTTGCATATACTAGATATACTATTTTAAATATTCTGGCCTCTAACAGTTTTAAATCTAAAGAATCATACATATGCTTTGTATTACCTACCTTCACATCTTTTAGTTTTTTCCCCCAATATTTTGATGCTAGGTCTAATGTTCCACATTAAACTAATCCTAGAACTTCGGTAAATGTCATTGTAATACTTAACAAACATAATGCTTCGTTAACCAAGATCGCTTCCTGTCTATTCGTACTTTTCTTGATCTAGCTGTTCTTACATGGTGTTTTGTGTAACTTAGGAATCTATAACTGTTTCGAAATGCATCGGTTCCTTTCTTATCCGTAACTATTTAATCCCTACTTCAAGTATTAATCTCTCTACATGGGTTTCAGTATCTTCTGAAAGTAATTCATATGTTATAACTACTCGATGAGTCATTCAAATTGATGTAGAATCCTCTGATGAAAATCCAGTAAAATCCGGTTTCATTCCCAACTGACTCGCTAACTTCTTCACATAATACTTCCTACACATAATACTTCCTACACATAATACTTCCTACACATAATTACAAAATTACTCATTACCTTATCCGTCGGTACTTTACCATATCGTTTAGTCATCTCATTAAGTATTGTTTTTTTTTTTTTGTTTGTTTCCAAGGACCGAATTTTTTTCGATAGCAAGGTCTTTCTAATCCTTCCTTTAACTGGAGTAATTATCTTCCATTTCTATTCCTCAAAATCATCTCTTCTAATCCTGTATTTACCATTTAGTACCATTTAGTTTACCATCAGGTCTATAAAAAACCCCCTAAAAATCAAAACAAAAAACAAACTTATAACAACTGAATCCAACGCTATGTTTTCAAGCTTTAACTTATTCATCTTTCTTGACTCTCTAAATATCGTAGCCCTTATCATCGCCATCTTTAAGTCCCTATTACAAACAACATTTAAGTTCCTCGTGTAAACAAGCCCATCTTCCATGCAGCAGAAACTAGAACATTTACAATTGTTTAACCTAGATACAAATTCCTTATGATTAAATAATATCTTGCCAAAAATCGATACGTATATATAAAATGCATCTATGCATGAGAATGAATAAGTGTGGTAGAAAGATGCGATGCTTGTAAATATGTGTTGCAATGTATTGATATCCAATAAGGCTTTTTCTAATCATATTTCTATGCATATATATATATATATATATATATATATATATATATATATATATATATATATATATATATATATATATATATATATATATAAATTTAAGGAATGGAAAAAACGCATGTTATAATTGCATACTTTATTCCTACATATGTTTCAAAGGATTACAACCTGTGTGATCCATAGGGATCTGTGATATTAAAATTGTAACCTTCTCTTCAGGGAATGCATGGGAATCATCTTAAACGTAAGACATTATGACCGAGTCAAATACCCAAAATTTCAAGGAGTTCCTGCCTTAAAAACAGGAACTACACCACAGTTATTTTGTGTTCTTTGCTACATTGGTTCCTATTAACCCATTTATTCTATCCGAAGAATTTTTATTCATTAAGATAGAAGAAATACATATAATTATATATATACTGTCACCTCCTTCCTTCCTTCCGGTCAGCTCAACTGTTAATTCAAACACGAAACATCTTTTTTCTCCAGTTTTTTTCTTACCCCTCCATCTGTTTTCTCTCATTTCCTTCTGTGGAAGAGCGTAGGCCTGAAACGTCAAAGACTTCTTCCATTTTTCCTGAGACAAACTAACACAAACACACCCTGTTTGTTGATTTTTCAACTGTTTCTATGTTTTGTGTATTTTTTGTATATTTTTTAACTATGTATATGTGGTGTGTGTGTGTACACACACATACACAACACATAACTCCAATAAGTAAAAGATCGTCTATACTTCCATCTTCAAAAACTGTATTTAAATCCATTTTATCCATAGTTTTAGTAACAAAGGGCACAGTTATGAATTCCTTCTTTACTTTTTTTTTGACATCTTTTTTTTTTAGCATCTTTAAATAATCGACCAGAAAAACTAATTATCAAGAACTCACATCCATGATATTTTTACTACGTATACTCTTTAATCTGTTGAGCGTCTTTAACGAATATGATCTGAACAGAACGTAACACTCGGGCTATAATCCATTTAGCTATTTCCACATTACCTATAGATCTTTGTGTAATTTCTCACCATCTTTACTCTACATTTCATGGCTACGTTGCCTCCTTAAAATTGACTAAGATAAAAAAAAAAGAAGCGTTTCCTTCATTTTCACATGATACTGTTCCATCTTCCAACAGCCTTATCATTGAGGTCCAAAGGGTATGTATATACTGCAGAGTGCTATTAACTAAAAATTTTCTTTTCCTAGTAGTGCTTTGTTGATTCAACCTCATCTGATACACAGTCTCTTATCTTTATCCTAAAGCAATCAAACCCTTCATTATGTATCGTAAGATATTCATAAATACACCGAGAGACTTAACTTAACGGCTTGTCTATGTCCATTGAGACGTTGATGTAATACTCGAGTCCTTTGACTTATATATTGTACTCCACACTCACCACAATGTATTACATATACAACATTACGAGACTTTCAATTACGTGATAATACGTTTTCAATAAGTTTCTCACCAGTTACGTGATTAGTAAGAACCCTATCGGATGTCAATACATTACAGCACATATATTTACTAGCATCATATCTCTCTACCACTTACTCGTTCATTCATTCTCATGCATAGATGCATAGAATTTAGTAAGTCCAAATAGATTTCAAGTTACTCGGCACTGTATAAGAATACCTTCACTAGTTGGCTCATACTTGAGAGAAATGAGTGTCTTTTACGTTTTGAAAATTTGTCGTTTATCAGAAAGGAAAGTTGAAGGAGAAGCAAAGAGAGAGGGAGCAGAGAGATAGTGAGTGCATAAAAGGAAAAAAGTACTACAACATTAAAAAAAAAAATTAAGTGGGGAAAGAGTCGTAAGAGGACGGTGAATGGTTAGAAACAGGGAGAATGCTGTTCTATATAGGGAGCTGAGAAGCGCAGGCGTGTAGAATACATATATCAGTGTTTACGAGTCTGGAGCGAGCGTAAGAAACAATGATGTGTTCATATGAGTTGGTGTGGTGTATGTATGTGTAAAGATATGGAGAAATATGGTGGCGTTGATTAGGAGGAATGGAGGATGTTGGTGAGTGTAACGTGAGTAGTGAGAGGAAGGGTGTGTGTGTGTGAGAGAGGGAGAGGGAGAGCGTGTCTATAAGTGAATGAAAATGTTACAGAAGTGCTGTGGGCTGGTGTAAGGTGGAAGGTATTACATATGTGTGTGTATGTGTATGAGCAAAAAAGTATAGACGGAAAATAGTTTTCTTCAGGTGTGCGTTTGTGAAACAAAGAGAGAAGGGTTGGAAAAAAGAGTTCTTGATGCAAAAAATTTGAATATGAGAGAAAAATATTTGTGAAGGTCAAATTCTGGGAGAGAAAGAAAATTCGAGAAATTGGTAAAATGTCTTGAAGATGGTAAACAGTCTGGAAAGATTGGAACACTCCGAAGAGATGAAATAACTTAGATGCTAGAAGGTTACTGTGGAGGTGCAATGGCCCAGTGGTTAGGGCAGCGGACTCGCAGTTTCGATTCCCAGACCGGGCGTTGAGTGTTTATGGAGCGAAAACACCTAAAGCTCCACGAGGCTCTGGCAGGGTGTGGTAGCGACCCCTGTTGTACTCTTTCGCCCCAACTTTCTCTCACTCTTTCTTTCTGTTTCTTGAGTAACGCTGCGATGGACTGGCGTCCCGTCCAGCTGCGGGGAACACATACGCCATAGAAACCGGGAAACCGGGCCCATGAGCCTGGCTAGGCTTTAGAAGGGCCAAAAGAAGAGAAGGTCACTAGCAAAACGTTTTTATACACGTGCTGTTTGTACGTACATACGTGCGTATGTATGTATATATGTAGGTATGTATTTATTTATTTATGTATGGGTGTATCTTTTATCTTTTAATCTGTTTCAGTCAAAAGACTGTTACTATGCTGGGGTACCACTTTGAAGGGTTTTATCGAATGACTTGAGCCCAGTACTTATTTCTGTAAAGCCTGGCACTTATTTTTCAGTCTCTTTGTTGAACCGCAATGTTATGGGGACATAAACAAACAAACAAACCCGGAACCATATGGCTGGGAAGCAAGCTTCTTACCAAACACACACGTTTGTGTCTGTTTTGGGGAGCATTTGGCTAATGGTTGTTGTCCTGTACACATGCAATTAACGGACAATTTTTAAAACTTCCAAAAGATTTGGATCGAGATGGATATGTTTTTTCTGAAATCCAGGTGTTATTAATTTTTTAAAAAATTGAAATTTCGAAACAAATTTTATTTTTTCTCAAGATCGTAATCTCTGTATATTCAAATGTAAAATTAAAGCAAAAAATTAAAAAAAGATAAAATTTCAAGTGTATGGTGAGGAAATTAAAAATTTTGAAAAGCTGTTTTACTTCTCTCTCTCTCTTTTTTTTTTTTTTTTTTTGTAAAGTCGTAACTTCGTTTTTGAAAACCGAAGAATTCAAATGAAATTTGGGGAAAAATGACAAATTTTTAGGTTGGGTATTTCTGCAATACTTTCGCTAAATATGGATCCAAGAATGCCACTATAATGTTCGCGGCGGAGGAAAATGAGAGATAAGATACAGACAATACAGAGAGAGAGATAGACATAAATAGATAAATAGATAGATAGACAGATAGATAGAGAATGAGAGAAGAGATTTGAAACTTTCGGCCTGACTACAGTCAGTATTGTTACGGCCATGGCAACTACAAAGTTTGACGTCATTGCCAAGACAACGTCTCGTACAACATTGACATCACACTATGATGGCAAGAAATTAAAAGCAGCAACAGTGTCATCACCAGCAGCAGTACCACCACCACCACCACCACCATGAAACTTCCTATCTCGGACATGTGAGCATGCGCATAACAGCCAAACACTGCGCCGCTGAACTGTGAAGAGCACTGTTCTATACAAGGATTTTTGTATTTTTTTCATAAACTAGGGGAAGGCTACTGACATTAAGCTTAAGGATTATGTAGGATCTTGCAGGCATGAAGTGGATTCGATCCACCATAGCCAAATTTAAATTAACAGTTCAATAGAACTTTTCTCACAGTGGAATAATGGTTTTTCTCTGACAACAATTTTACATTTGCCAGACTGCCTTTTGCTAGGTTGAAATAATGTCTTCACCACTTAACCCTTTCTAACCTCTTCTACTTCACCAAAAGCTAGAATAGAGATATCACAGTATCACCAACGAAGCCCATTGTTCTCAACGATATGTCTATCCTTCTGGAGAGTTGTAAAAGCATAAACCCCAAGCAAAAAGATAGTTCAGTCACTTGGTGATGACTCAACGAGTTAGTCGCTTCGGTGACAACTCAGTGAGAACGAAGTCTGGCTGACCAGCTAGAACCTTGGTCAGAGGGAGAAATGAAGTTTACTGCCAGCAACTGTGAGGCAACGTCCCACAACCCTACAACTCTCACTAGCTCTAATCCTGTTCTCTTGCAACATCATTCTATCTCGGTTCTATATTCGAGAGATGAAGAGTTAAGTACATTATTTACATTTGACGGATGTTTGTCCTCATCTTGTTTGTTGTTAACACAACGTTTCGGCTGATACAGCCTCCAGCCTTCTTCAGGTGTCTTGGGGAAATTTCGAACCTGGGTTCTCATTTCTAAGGTATTTTTCGATGTTATTATTATTATTATTATTATTATTATTATTATTGTTCAGGTCACTACTTGGAATCGAACTCGGCCCACGGGCAACAAACAAGATGAGGACAAATATCCGTCGAATGTAAATAATGTAAATAGTGTAAATAATGTATCATTCTATCTCTCTGTGTAATTACTACTAAACAATGAAGAGAACACAAACACAAACTTTACTTCGCATGCTTTTGGATTTATAACCTGCCCGTCGACGCAAGGTATTGTAACGTAACGGTAAATAAATATTTCCTCAAAACTTCATGCATTGTTCATCTTTCACATCCTACAACATGCCGTTGTAACAACAAATTTTTATCGTTACGACTGCTGACTCCGACATTTCATAATATTGTGTACCTAATCAATCTTACCCGTTACAATTGGTAACTACATTAATGAAAACCTAACCGTTACAACTGGTGACCCTCGACTTCAACTAAAAACTTAACCGCTTACAATTGGTGACCCCGAACAAGAGAATTGCAGCCTTCCCAAGAACCAACCGTTACAAACTGGCGATCCCGACGTTGCACCATAACAGGCATCGCTACAAAAACAAATCTTTTATCGCTTACAACTGGTAATCTCAACCGTTACAATTATATAATGTACAAGTATAAAGGAAGAATTATATAATGTACAAGTATAAAGAAAGAATTATATAATGTACAAGTATAAAGAAAGAATTAAAGAAAAAAAAGACTTATTATATTGAATGTTATTGATAATATCGAGTCGAAATAGGGGGTGCTGCAGTTCCACAGTTCCTATACATGAGCCGCCACTGCTAGAGACTGCCTGTTGCGACACCTGGCGGAAAAGAAGTGATGATAAAAACTGAAAACAGTTGCGAAGATAGTAGATAACTGGTTGTGTGAAGGGAAAATAGCTTACATTGAAGGGTCTATCGATCAGGCTTTACGGTTTTCCTGCTTGGTGGGTATAGTTATGTAGAAAGAACTAAGGATAGATACTTTCCTCTTTGACCAAATCTCATCGATTTTTTTTTTTACAAGTTTTTCTAAGAAACATAAAATGCAGAAAAGGAAATGCTATCCTCTATGGAATTTGTTGGAAGGTGAGTGTAGTCAGCGTAGCCTGAGCGAACGAACCTAGAACTGTGGGCAAAAGTAGGTACACAGTTGCTTAATGAATTATAAAAAGAAATAAAGAAATGAAAATAATACTACACTCATAATAAGTAAATGTATACCTACTTTTGCCCACCCCCGTATTGTTCGAAGAATGTTACTTGGAAGAAGTCATTTGTTCTTGATAGAATAATCTTAGATCTGTGAGTAGTTGTTTTTTTAGATTGTCCCTAGAGTCTGACTTCAGCACATATATTTTCTCTTTGTTGTTTTCCTTGCTTCATTGATGCGATTTCAATGTAAAGCTTCCCTTACACACATTTTGTGACCTCTACCCCTCGTCATTTTCATTTTGTGCTGTACAAGAAAAGTTTATTCTTATTAAAGTAGTGATTTTGTCGAACGAAACTCTGCTTAAATCTAGGAAAAGCTGGAAATCTTTTAGATGTTATTGAAGCTCTTAATTAAATTTGTCTTTATCACTAAAGCACAGGGATACCGAATCCAACAATATTTAACATATAACATTAACTGCTATAATTTAAAGTCAATGATGTAAACAAGTGGCAATTCGAAAAAACAAAACAAAAAAACAACCCAAAACAAACAAACAAATGAACATTAGATTAAAGAACAAAATTCTGTGCAGTATTTAGTTCCGTAATTTTACATCAGTGGTTCTCAAAGGTTTTGGGGATGCCAATCCCTTGGCACCAAGGCCACATCCTTAGCGCCCACCCCCACTCGCTATCATAAATATAAACCACTTTCTGAAGCAAATTCAAAACAACTGAATTTCACAAATAAAACTTCATCTAATTAACCCATTAATTTGTTTTTACATCCATCGCCCCATTATCGCCACCCCATTATCGCCCAACTTTTCTTCAATGTCCCCCGCTGGATCTTTCCGCCGCTCCCAGGGGGAAGTACCACCCACTTTGGGAACCAATGCTTTACATATTTCCGGGATCGTTAAAATATGTTCATGTCAAGTATTGAGATCGATTAGACTAGCTGGGTATCCACCGCACCATTTCTAGCCGGGTGCCTTGTTAAAATTCATAGTGTTAACTGCAGTAAAAGGTAGTATGTAGCTGCGGCCCTTTGCTTTCTGATTTCACACCTTACTGAGATCAACTTTTCCTGTCATTCTGCCACCATCAGTACTTGATAGGAACTTTTCCTGATCCCATCAAGTACTAGTATCGATTATAACAACTACATCCTCCCCAAAATATGTTACTTCAAGCCGATTCCATTATTGGATTGCAGCCATGTTGGGGTACACACACAAGCACACACACATATATCACGCCAAAATTTTATATAGAGTTACCCAAGGTTTCGCACCCACAAAGCAAAGCCTTGTGGACAGCTGGTCAGACTCTTCTATATGAATACAGACGTGAGAAAACGCTCAGAACTTGTGGAAAAAAACGTTAATGAGTACGGGTTATAGACTCGGAGAGGCCTAACGAGCAAACGGGGAGAACCAAATTTCTAGTGGATCCATAAATTAAGAACCAGTCAAGTATTAGGGTCCATGTAGTCTCGATTATCTCCCTTCTCGCAAATTCTAGGCCGTGTGCCTATAATAGAAAGGATTATTATTATTAGTAGTAATTAAGGCGGCGTGCTGGCAGAATTGTTAGCACGCCGGACGAAATGTCTAGTGGCAACGGGGGCGATTAAATAAGTACCACTTATGCACTGGGGTCGAGGCAATTGACTCACTCTCTCCCCTGAAATTTCAAGCCTTGTACCTATAGAAGAAAAGATTATTATTAAGACTGCATGCTGGCAGTATCGTTAGCAGACCAGGAAAAATACTTAGCGGTATTTCGGCCGTCTTTACGTTGAGTTCAAATTCCACCGAGGTCGACTTTGCCTTTCATCTTTTCGGAGTCGATACGATAAATACCAGCTAAGGCGGCGAGCTGGCAGAAACGTTAGCACGCCGGGCGAAATGCTTAGCAGTATTCCGTCTGCCGCTACGTTCTGAGTTCAAATTCCGCCGAGGTCGACTTTGCCTTTGATCCTTTCGGGGTCGATTAAATAAGTACCAGTTACGCATTGGGGTTGATATAATCGACTTAATCCGGTTGTCTGTCCTTGTTTTCCCCCTCTGTGTGTAGCCCCTTGTGGGCAGTAAAGAAATAAGATAAATACCAGTTGAACATTGGGTTAACGTAATCGACTCACCTACGAAATATCTGGCCCTGAGCCAAAATTTGAAATCATTATTATTTTGAGGAATTAATAATACGTAAATCAAAATATAGCAGTCGTAATTTCCAGTATGTTGATGATGGAGAGTTCTGATTGGTTAAAATTCTTAAAACTTTTAGCTTTTAAAAACGCATAGTTATTTCAAACACTGATTTCTTCCTTGCTTGCTTTCCAACCACAGTTCGGGATTCAGTCCCCCTGCGTGGCACTTTGTGCAGGTGTCTTCTATTATGGCCTGGGCTGATCAGAGTATTACCTGTAGATTTGCTAGACAGAAACTGAAAGGCGGAGAGATGGCAGAAACGTTAGCACGCCGGGCGAAATGCTTAGCGGCATTTCGTTTGCCGCTACGTTCTGAGTTCAAATTCCGCCGAGGTTGACTTTGCCTTTTATCCGTTCAGATTCGATAAATTAAGTACCAGTTACGCACTGGATAGATGTAATCGACTTAATCCCTTTGTCTGTCCTTGTTTGTCCTCTCTATGTTTAGCCCCTTGTGGGCAATAAGGAAACTGAAATGTGTGTGTGTGTGTCTTTGTCTCTGTCCCCCATGCTCCGATGGCAATAGGGACAATCTTTATATTTAATTCTCGTAGCTACCACATCTTGGCCGATAGAATAAGTACCAGTTAAAAAAAGAAATTTTTAAAAAGCATTGGAATCGATTCATTCAATTAAAAGTTCTTCAAGGCGGTACTCCAGCATGACCGATGTCTAATGACTGAAACAACTTAAAAGTAAGAAAGGAAAAAAGAAAAGAAAAGAAATAAATGGGATTTTCCGAATTAGTAAGCCAAACTATATATCTGCGAAGAAAATTTCAAAAACAAAAAAGGCTTCCTGGCTTAGTAAACTCGATCAGAATTTATCCATCCAGTCTCCTGTAAACAAAGCCACTCGTTATTATTATCTATGTTAGCCAGAAGCGCTGATATAAAATGCTACTCAAATATATTGGCTATACAGTGTTGTTCTGACATGCATATTTTATTAGTACAGAAATGGACGTTATGTCTGAAAATTTTCTGCAGAATAATCACTGGTTTAATTCTTGTAATATAATCTTGATTTTAATTATAGTTTATGTTTAATCAATGTTTGCAAATTTTTCTGTGTTAGTGTAAATATTTGTTCAGTATGGAGAAGAGGGGAAGAGCATGAGCTAATGGCCAGTGGGCTGATGTTGCACAGAGATTGGAAACATCGCATTTGTGGATTAGTTTTAATGTACGGTGGACGGCTAATAGGAAACTTAACAAGGAGCAGCACATTTACTATTATTAAAAGGAGAGGGGAAAAAAGATCATTTGCATTATGGAAATGACAATTGTTTAGGTAAATCTGTTAGCAGTCTTATCCGAGTGAAAGGAAAAGCAGACTCTAAGGGACGACCGTGCGAACTCAAAAAGGAGAAATGGTGACGAATGGAAAAACAGAGGACTCCTTTTATTTAAACGCGTCACACGGTCGAACACAAAATAATATATCAATGATGATATATTTGATATGTTATGCGACGATAACATAGATGACCAGTAATGAAAGACCACAACCGTATTAGATGAATAACAGAGATATTTATTGTAGCGTTAAAGATGTATGTCTGTGTGAGAGTGTGAATGCGACATATAAGAACATAATCAAAGACAGGCCGTCATACAAAGAAAAGTGTGTATGTGAGTGATACATGTGTGTGAGTCATTACAGCAGAGAGAAAGAGAGTCAATAACACGTGAGCAATTATACCAGTTCTTTAGTACACTATAGGAAAAGTTCTGTATGTGAAAGTGAGGGGGCTAAGTGTGGCAGGGTTGATCACTTGTTGTGATGTCGTGGCATCGATGCCGGGCCGTGATTCTTGTTATACAGATGTTCGTCGCTGGCTGAGAATTTCTTGTCTGTTTAAGAACTCTTGTCTGTTTATTTATCGTGGTGAAGCTGAGTCACCTAACAGAATCGAAGAGAGAGATGTGCCGCGGAGGTTTGGTTTGGTGTACATAGTAAGTCGTGTTGACGCTGGTGGTGTAGAGGCTGCTTGGTAGTAATCGTGTTGGTCATGACGATGTTGCTGGTTAGTAGTCGTAGACTCTTGTTGCTGATGTGGCGACGGCGGTGGTCATCGTTGGCTGGACGAAGCTGTTGAAGTGGTCGCTGGAACTGCTGCTGCTGTCGTGTGGTACACGGAACAGTCTTTATAGAGAAACTGGACCGAGACAAATTTGTGGGGTATGAGTTGATCTATTTATAGCGTTAAGGGGGCTCACCAGATATCAGAAATATACTCTATCACGTGACCTTATTAAGGGCTGTGATTGGTCAGTTTGCGTCCTGGCGGGAACGGTTCGAAGAAGTTGCCGATTCGAATAATAATCAGTCACGTGATGACAAGGAATGGGTTCTCTACTACGCTCGCATTTATTTATATTTAAATGAGAAGATTGTATGTAATGGCGATAGTAGTTTGTATCTAATGGCGGGAGGTAGTTTCACTACAAGACTACATCTTTTTAAAATTTTTATCTTTTATCTCTTACTTGTTTCAGTCATTAGACTACGGCCATGCTGGGGCACCGCCTAGAAGAACTTTTAGTCGGATGAATCGACCTCCAGTACTTTCATTTTTTAAAGCCTATTACTTATTCCATCCATGACTTGTGCCGAACCGCTATATTAGAGGGATGCAAACACACTAACACTGGTTGTTAGACAGTGGTGGCTGGACAAACACACAGGCACATACACACGCATGCACATGCGCATACACACACACATACACACAATTGTGTCAAGGGCCTATAATCCTTTAAGTGATGCTAGCATCCTTGTTCTCCGGTTTGTACCAGTGTTCAGTGAAAACTAAATATATTAGTATTGCATTTATATATATATATATATATATATATATATAGGTATTTAAAATATTTATGAATGAGAAAAGGAAGAAAATGGAGAAATTGACATGCAGACATCAATTTATTCAAAGATATTCAAATCCATATAATGAAATTCTTGTCCTACAGCCGTTTCCATATCCAGTTAGTTCAATTACAGAAGTTAAATAAAATTAATTCAATTTGAAATTTCATATTGAAACTGATTAATTGAATATTTCATCAGGGGGAAATTTTCCAAAATGGGAGTTACGTTTCAACGTGTTGGTCGACCTACGACAGACTTAGATGTGTGCGTTGTTTAAAAAACAGTCATTTTCATATATATATGTAAGGAACGACCGTGCGAACTCATAAAAGGAGAAATGGTGACGGATGGAAAAACAGAGGACTCCTTTTATTTAAACGCGTCACACGGTCGAAAACACAATAATATATCAATGATGATATATTTGATATGTTATGCGACGATAACATAGATGACCAGTAATGAAAGACCACAACCGTATTAGATGAATAACAGAGATATTTATTATGGCGTTAAAGATGTATGTCTGTGTGAGAGTGTGAATGCGACATATAATAACATAATCAAAGACAGGCCGTCATACAAAGAAAAGTATGTATGTGAGTGATACATGTGTGTGTATGTGAAATATTACAGCAGATAGAAAGAGAGTCAATAACACGTGAGCAATTTTATACCAGTTCTTGGGTACACAATAATATGAATCTGTATGTGAAGTGAGTTGGCTGAGTGTGACAGGGCTGATCACTAGTTGTGATGTCGTGGCATCGATGCCGGGCCGTGATTCTTGTTATACAGATGTTCGTCGCTGGCTGAGAATCTTGTCTGTTTATTTATCGTGGTGAAGCTGAGTCACCTAACAGAATCGAAGAGAGAGATGTGCCGCGGAGGTTTGGTTTGGTGTACATAGTAAGTCGTGTTGACGCTGGTGGAGATTGATGCTTGGTAGTAATCGTGTTGGTCATGACGATGGTGCTGGTTAGTAGCCGTAGACTCTTGTTACTGATGTGGCGACGGCGGTGGTCATCGTTGGCTGGACGAAGGTGTTGAAGTGGTCGCTGGCTGCTGCTGCTGTTGTGTGGTACACGGAACAGTTCTCAAAGAGAAACTGTGATTGGTCAGTTTGCGTTCTGGCGGGAACGGTTCGAAGAAGTTGCCGATTCGAATAATAATCAGTCACGTGATGACAAGGAATGGGTTCTCCACTACGCTCGCGTTTATTTATATTTAAATGAGAAGATTGCATGCAATGGCGATAGTAGTTTGTATCTAATGGCAGGAGGTAGTTTTGTATGTAATGGCGATCGAGGTGGAAGAGACGATAGGTAGTTTCACTACATATATATATATATATATATATATATAAATAAAAAAATAAAAAAAGGGGTTTGTATGATAGTGTATAGAGGAATATATTATTCAAAATAAATCCAACTCAGTCTGTTTTTTATGTTTTATTTATATTCTTATAAAATTAATGTGGGATATAGAATATGGAATATATAGTATATATAGTAAAATGAAATGAAGTATTGAATGTCTTATTGAATAAATGAAATATTGAATATTAAATATACAAGGACTAGTATACTTTCCTGCTTTCTATATATATATATATATATATATATATAGAGAGAGAGAGAGAGAGAAAGAGAGAGAGAGAGAGAGAGAGAGAGAGAAATAGAGAGAGAGAGAGAGAGAAAGAGAGAGAGAGAGAGAGAGAGAGAGAGAGAGAGAGAGAGAGAAATACGTTTGATATATTTGTGCATATGTAATACATGATGGCTTTTTATTGGTGGTGGTGTGGTAGTTAAGGCGAAATAGATGTTATAGGGAGAGAGATTAAAGCGAGTGAGAGAGAAAGCTAGATAGAGAGAAAGAGAGAGAGAGTGAGGGTGAGGGTGGTAACATTCATCAATATTTGTGCGTTATTCTAGGGTCAATATAAACCTTGTAGACAAAAGCAAAACCTAAACGTTACCAGATACTATTTATAGATATTTTATATCAAAACTAAGTACATTAAAGTTGTAATTACTATCTCAAATTTAGTTTTATAAATCATTATAAGAATTTCAATGATATATTTATGAGAACGTGCTTAATTAAATTAATAGTAAAATACCAATGCATTGCCACGTTTAGAAGACAACATCCATCTACACCATTTAATCAATATATTATATTATACATATTTTTCATCAATATTACATCTACTAACCATTTTTTAACGCTTATCATCAGTGATGATTATATATTTAATGGTAGTTTCTAAGAGACCATTTACATGGGTGAACACATGAAAAACCAGTCTCTACTCTACCAATTAAGAAACGTCTGCTAGAATATAAGATCAAGAACAGTTCTTCTAGACAGAAAAAGCAAATGGAGTTTCCAGGTTTATAAGCAGTCACCTTGCTTATAATGTTCCACCCCACAGAAAAACTCTTTTTTCTTGTCGTTCAAGTCCCTAATGAATTTACTGAAGCTGGTAGAAGACTTGTTCCCATTATTAAAAGTGCAAATATAGTTAGAGACACGCTTCTTAATAAAATTCTGCGTAGCCCCTATGTAGAACAAACTTTTACTCTCAGATATCACCTTACATCTGTAAACAATATTCTTTTGTTTACAATAATTTTTAAATAGTCATTAACTTCTAACCCTGCAATCACAAAAGGTATTTTCATTAGTATTCGTATTATTACTCTGTTTCACATCATTGCATTCAGTATAATTGCTATTTGTCATTTTTTTCCTCCATTCAAGAGGTTGGGATGGGATTTGACTTGGGTTGTTTCCCCTTGTACACTAGCCGTCTCAAATTTACTTACATTACTAACGTGTATTCCATTAGTGTTACTGTTATGGCATTTACTACTATTACAATTATTACAAAAATTAGATAGTTTTCTTTCGTTAATTGAAGATATAATCAGGCATAAAATATTAGATACGAAATAACCAATTCTAAGAAGGTTCCAACCAAATTACCCTTAATTTTCTTAGCGAATGGAACTATGAACGAAGCAATAATCTTCAAATTTTCGGGCATTTTTGAATATATAATGGGTTTGTTCTTTTTATCCCGTTATTTGTATTCTTGATAGTATGAGGGCAATTAGAAGAACGAAGTAACAGACTGGTTCTCATATGTTGTATACAATTCTTCCCATTTGGGCATTTAACTTTACTATGCTTATTCACCGTATGTATGTATGTATGTATGTATGTATGTATTTATGTATGTATGTATGTATATATATATGTATATATATATATATATATATATATATATATATATATATATATATATATATATATATACACACACACATATATATATATATATATATATATATATATATATATATATACACACATATATATATATATATATATATATATATATATATATGTGTGTGTGTGTGTGTGTGTGTGTGTGTGTGTGTGTGTGTGTGTATCACGCCAGTGATATACAGGGATAAAAAAACATTGGACAGGGGTTGGACAATGGTTGAGCCCCAAGGCTTCATATATATATATATATATATATATATATATATATATATATATATACGATGGGCTTCTTTCAGTTTCCGTCTACCAAGTCCACTTACAAGGCTTTGGTCGGCCCGAAGCTATAGTAGAAGACACTTGCCCAATGTCCCACAAAGTGGGACTGAAAACAGTTATGTAAGAATATTGTTAACTTAAATTTGTAGAGTTAGCACAATTGTTTGAGGTAGATTATATTTTAACGAAGAAGTTGAAGTAGATAAAGTTATAGATAAGCCTTTCTATTATAGGCTCAAGGCCTGAAATTAGAGTGGGGTGATGGCGTTAGTAGAAAACATTGATTTCAGTGCTCAACTAGTACCAAAGTCAACCTCGGCATCATTTGAACTCAGAAAGGAAAGCCGAAAGAAATGTTGTCGAGCATTTTATCCAGGACGGTGACAATTCTGCCAGCTCACCCCCTTATAAAGATATAAATGATAGCGCGAGAAACATTAAAAATCCCTTGGACGAAAGAAAATCGAAAGTTTACATTCTACACGCTCTTATTTTACAGCTTAATAAGTTTCGAATTCCAATGTTAAAAATAATTTACCTCATCTCTCTCGAAGTTTCTAAATTCTCATAACGTAAACAATTGTCTGATATTTATAATTTTTAAATGATATGAGCAGAGCGAGTTACTTTCTTGAACTTAATTCTACACCTCAGCGGAAAACATTGCATAAACAGATAGGCAGACAAACACACACATCTATCTGTCTATCTATCTATCTATCTATCTATCTATCTATCTATCTATCTATACAACTGCAGACATACATAATCACATACACACACACACACACACACACACACACACACACACACACACAAATATAAAGGAGTAAAGAGTAAAGACCTCCATCGGTCACGTATGACCATCGGGTTGCACCTAGAAAGTTCCCCTCCGCGGCACAAGTCCGGGCAATTAAGACCAGCAGTCGCCCATGCATTCCAGCCTCTCTCCATACCACCAAAGTTATCCAAGGGAAAAGCAAAGGCCGATACAGCTTGGCACCAGTGACGTCGCAACTCATTTCTACAGCTGAGTGAACTGGAGCAACGAGTGAACTGCTCAAGAACACAAGATACAGCTAGGTCCGGGAATCGAACTCACTACCTCATGACTGTGAGCTCGGCGATTTAAACCACTGAGCCATGCGCCTTCATTCACCCTAATATATATGACTTTCACACTGCATACGTTAAAAAAACACACATTTAGTGTCGTTGCAGAGAAGGACACAACGGAAAAACCAGAGGTTTTTCAGCAGCTTGAAGTGAGAAATGAACCCCACTTACCTCACCGTATTAGTCTCTAGCTTACCTCACCCTAAAATCAGCCGAATTTCAGAACTGTAGTGATTTTTATGGGAAATGTAAATAAAATTATGATACACAACGAAATTTACGCACTAGCACTGCAAGTCTAACAAACTAGGCACTAATAACTACAATATTAATACAATGTGGTCATAAATAAATATTTATACAGAAGTCATACAGGATATATTTGGTAAACAAATGTCATGTTCTAAATATCGCAGTTTGTAAGGCGAAATAAGCAATCTCTGATAAGTCTTTAACTGAAGACAAAACCAATCTATTAGGCTGCACTTCAAGTCGAAAGTCCTGCGGTTTATGTTTTATGAGATCTATTCAATACAAAACTAATATGTTGGTATACATTGCTAAGTGTGTCACATGATCAAAGAAGACCAATATAAAGTGGAATAATTTTGCCTTTTTTATCGTCTGTTTTTGGCTTCCTTAAGTAAGTTCTTTCAATCACTTTTTTATTGCTTGGGGGATCGTATATAGCAAGAAACTCTGGTTAGCGACGGCGAGAGACATCAAATTGGGATGGTTGTACAGAGGAAACTGCTTAATTTAATAATTTCTCTTATTGAAATTTTCATGGAACAAACCGCAGTTTGAAATTTACTGAATTCGCACAGTATGCTATAAATTACGAGATTTCAATATATCGACAACAGTTAGGATGTATTGGGATTATATTTCACATCTATGGATTATATAATAAAACAAGAACAAAACGTTATTTTACATGCAGTACGTTTCGTATATACAAAATTTATTTACATTCACCCTGTCTAGGCTATTTTTGTATTGTTATGTATCTTCATGACTATTTATTTGATAGTAGAATGTCGAATTTGGCAAAATTTAATTTCCGTTTCAAATTGATATCAAAATTTACTTTTCGGTATCACATGAAAGTTTTTTTCCTTTTTTTTTTTTTTTTTCATTTTCCTTTGACAGACTTCAATTACCTTAGTTTACTGAGATTTATACGCTCCGGTTGTGACTTTCACATGCGTGGAATTAATCAATAAAATCAATTAGGTTCGTGCCGACTAATAAAAATACTGTAATTATATCAATCAGGGACCAAAGAAGTCGATGATATAGACAACAAAATAACACCAATTCGCTGCCTGACTCAGAACTTTAAAAAATATTTTATCTCCCATGAAAATTTAGTTATTGAAGGACTTATACTGTATAAAAATAAATTGTAGAAATATGAATATCGATAGTTTTTTTTCTATGACATTAACTGGGCTTTGTCGAAGACAACTTTTTGCTATCACACGATATCACATATTCAAGGTCTTCTGTAGATAGCAGGAACCCTATGTAAAGAAGTTGGGTTATACGAAGAAAACGGAAAAACATAGTCTTCATTGTAATTGATTACGCGTCGCACAAGGCAGATGAAGGCATAGCGTAGATTCGATCCTCGATTGCCAAATTCCACTTAACGCTTCAACAGCGCTTTTCTCATTTCAACAGCGCTTTTCTGTGAATGGCAGCAGTTATACATTCCCCAGATGCCTTCGCTAAGTAGAATAATATCTTTGCCGCTTGACCCTTCAGATCATTTACAGCTGACTCGGAGAAAGACATCAAGGTACGCAAATGTCTTGCCTGGAAAGTACTCAAAGATATGAAGAATATCTGAACTTTTAACGTTATCAGGCCTTCAAGAAGAGAATCTCACAGTAGCGATTGAGACAATTCTTCTTTACGAGTGGAAAACTTGGAGTGTCATTAAGTCCATGGCCCAAACCTTCGATCTCCGAATGGCTTTCAAAGTTAAATAGACTGCAGAAGGAAACCAATGAACATGTCTATGGCGACGTCTCCGGTATAATAAGTATAGGGTTGTAGCTTGTCAGTTAGTGTCTGAGACATCCAGAGTTGTCTACCAGCGAGGTTATCTTTCGGAAACCTGACCTATGGGAGGATGAACAGTCAGCATCTTTCAAAAACCATGTTGAAGGACAGAGGTGTTGCCACTATTGATGGAAAGAGAAACACGGCTTGTCGATCATCTTGACTGGCTCAAATGCAAATTAAAGTCGACAGATGATGATGATGGTGATGATGACGATGATAACAATGGTTGAGATGATGAGGATGATGACGACGACTATGATGATGATGAAGATAATGATAATGATGATGATGATGTTAACGACGATTATGATGATGAAAACGACGGCCACGACCACTAACTCGACGATGATGATGATCTTTGATTCATTGAAATGTTAGGAAAAATTGAGTACATTTCACCATTTTGACATTAATTGTTTTACTTCGTATAAAATCTGATCTGACTTGATATGAAGTAAATGTAGAAGATTTCGTTCAATTTCATGTAGTGTTTCACCCATTTTACATAACATTGACATGGTAAAAATAGCTCATACAATTTATTAAAAGAAACTGACATTTTAATTTATGAAATTAAGCCGAATTATAGAATTATTCGTTTTTGCAATTAAGTGGATTCGGCTCTATGTACAATATATATATATAGGAGTGGGTGTGTGGTAAGTAGCTTGCTTACGAACCGCATGGTTCCGGGTTCAGTCTCACTGCGTAGCACCTTGGGCAAGTGTCTTCTACTATAGCCTCGGGCCGACCAAAGCCTTGTGAGTAGATTTGGTTGACGGAAACTGAATGAAGCCCGTCGTATGTATATATATATATATATATATATATATATATATATGTATGTATGTATGTATGTATGCTTGTATGTCTGTTTGTCCTCCCAACATCGCTTGACAACCGATGCTGGCGTGTTTACGTCCCCGTAACTTAGAGGTTCGGCAAAAGTTACCGATAGAATAAGTACTAGGCTTACAAAGAATAAATCCTGGGGCCGAGAATAAGAACCAGAATTAAAAAGTAAATTCTTTAATACGGCACTCCAGAATGGCCACAATCCAATTACTGAAACAAGTAAAACATAAACGGTGTCATGCGACAGAAACGAAAGCTTCCAGTGATTAGAAAATGCGAGAACATTTTCGGTGTTTAACATTTTCGATGTTTAACATTTTCGGTGTTTAAGACTGTTAATAATAGTTTACCAATTTATTACGGTTCCAGTGGAATTAGATTCATGACTTGAGTTATTTTTAACAAATGGTTACTTATGTAGGAGTTGGAATTAAAGCAAAAATTATCTTGTTAGTTGGCAGTTGTACGGCATGCACAAGTAATTTGTTATTAAAAGACAAAAACCAAACCAAACCAAATCAAACCAAACAAACATCAAAGCAATTTTCTTGCTTTCAGACACATCATTAATTCAACAGTGTGACCATGGCAACATACGACCTTTAAAGAATTATTATCGAAGAGGAATTTGTACAAGAATTTAAACCAATCTCGGTGATATTTAAAACGAATCTGATATAAAATGAATCTGATACAAACGCAATTTCAAAACGGATTTCCTTTCTCGCTTCATTGTTTATGCAAGCAATATCATGGAAGTCTCAGAGAAGATGATTTTTTTAAATCGTCATTTTTCTTTACTAATTTCGGTCATTCGGCTGCGGTCATGTTAGGGCACACTGCCTTGAAGGGTTCAGCTGAACAAATCGACCGCAGTACTTATTTTTTTAAAGGCTAGTACTTATTCTATCGTTAAATTTTACTGAACCGCTATGTTACGGGGACATAATCAAATGAACATGGATTGGTAAGAGGTGGTGGAGGACACACATTTACACATACATACATACATACATACATACATACATACCTACATGCATACATATAGGCACAGGAGCGGCTGTGTGGTAAGTAGCTTGCTTACAAAACACATGGTTCCGGGTTCAGTCCCACTGCGTGGCACCTTGGGCAAGTGTCTTCAACTATAGCTTCGGGCCGACCAAAACCTTGTGAGTGGATTTGGTAGACAGAAACTGAAAGAAGCCCGTCGTATATATGTATATTATATATATATATATATATATATATATATATATATATATATATATATATATATATATATATATATATATGGTTGAGAAGCTACTTAACCACACAACCTCGTCTACGCTTAGAAAAGGTAGGTGCCAGCAAGTTTCGTACCTGTGACCATAGACTCACTTATTTGCTTGTTTTATAAAAACAGACTGATTTTCTAATGTAACCAAAGACACCTTTTGTTAGTATGGAACTAAATGTTTGGCAACCGAACCCAAAAGCAATGTACAAAAAAGAAGAGTTTGAAAATTGGTTGATTACTGATGACAAAGTTGAAGTAGAAGCTACGTTGACAGTGTCGGAAATATTGTTTAAGCTGACACTGATGGAGACGAGAGAGAGAGAGAGAGAGAGAGAGAGAGAAAGAGAGAGAGAGAAAGAGAGAGAAAGGGGGAGAGAATGTATTATATTACATGTAGAAGAAAGAATATCAGAAACTCTTCAGATGTGAGAAGTTCTAAGAGTACATCGTCGTGGCGTACAACAGAATCTCAAAAGCAACATGAGCCTGGGCAGTTTATTTATGAACGTGAGCAGTATAAAAGCAAATTGGATAAGTTTTTCAAATAAATATTGTGTAGTGAGACAAGCTCAAATATATCTAATAAACAATAATTGCAAACCAATAATTTTCAGAGGATTTTCTGATAACGATTTCCGCTTTAAGCATAAGTTCAATAATTTTGAGAGGAGTGTGTGTGTGTGTGTGTGTGTGTGTGTGTGTGTGTGTGTGTGTGTGTGTGGGTGTTTGTTGGTGGTAGTGGTGGGGGGTTAGTCGATACCATCGATTCCAGTACTTGACTTGTAATTAATCGAACCCGAAAGAACGAAAGGCAAAGTTAACCCCGAAAGGAAGTGAACCCTGTACAAGTACTGCAAACATTTTGTCCAACGCCCTAACGATTTTGCTAGCCTACTATCTTTGGGATTTTCCTATAATGCAAGATTGGTTATAACATAGAATACGAAGTATTTGCACACGTAGATATTCTCCGGGATACATGACGTATCCATCAACTGCAAAAATCCAGATAAATGCATTATATTGAACATATGTAATAATTTTGCAGTATTATATTAATATATTGTTGAAAGGCCGCAAGCTGATAGAATCGTGTTTTGAAAAAAATGCTTCACGGGATTTGATCTATATATTCGTCACGTTCAGAGTTCAGCTCAACAAAGTCAATCTTCCTGAGATTGATAAAATAAAGAACCCGTCAAGTACTGGAGTCGATGACATTGGCTAACCTTCTTCCCTTAAAGCTGCTAACCTTAGACCTAAATCAGAAACCATTTCAACATTATTGTTTGCACTTTTTAATTCAAATATCAACTACGCGCTTTTTTTTTTATTTTTAAGAAAGAAAAAAATTGGAAATAGTCAACCAGTTTGTTTTAAATATCAGAGATTCAAAATCTGCAAGAAAATTTTTTAAAAGATTATTTATAAAACTAGAAACTGATTAGCGTTATTTAATTTTTTGTTATTTCTATTTTAGTTTTTTAAGTTATGTTGATGTATCTTAAAAAGTACTTTGTTTTGCGGATAAAAATACTTCGTTTGCATTGAAAATGTATAAATACATCTTGTTTGCATTTATAATTACATTTTCATCCTTAATAAATTGAAGCAACAGCAGTTTAAGCTATTATTATGGAATGCACATTATTGCCATTACTTTGAAAACTAATACAGCTATTTGAAATATATGCGCTTCATTATCCATGTAATTAATATATAAATATTTTTATAAAGCATTACATTCGGATTCCTTCTTATTGATTTTCTAAAAGTACTTTTGGCATTGATTTAGAAGAAGTAACAGAAAAGTGCGGAGTTTGAATCTTTAATGTTGAAACTATAAGAATCTGAAAAACATTTAAAAAGAAGGTGGGATAATACAAAACGTAAAGGCGGAGTTATAAAAATCTACGTTTAAATGAAGGCGTACCTCTAGTTTTTTTTAAAGGCTTTGGTGTTTGATAGAAGATATATAATGGCCTCAAATTTCGGTGGGAGGGGAAAAAGTCGATTACATCGATTCCAGATCTCAAATGGTACTTATCTAATCGACCCCGTAAAGATGAACAGCAAAGTCGACCTCGGCGGAATTTGAACTCAACGTAAAGAAGAACGAAATGTCGTTAAGCATTTTGCCCGGTGAGCTAACGGGTCTGCCAGCTCGCCGCTTTGTAGAACGATATATAACAAAAAATTAAAAAATAACCTTATTAAATTGTTTTTTTTTAAAATAAATTTTACTTCAGTAAAGACGAAAATAAATAAAACAAAAGCCAATATGATTGTAAGGTTACTTGAAACGTAACATAAAAACGTTTCTGAATACGTTTAACTCAGTTCAACGAACTAGATTTCCGCAAGAAGTCTCATGAGGCCCAATCAAATTGCTTTAAACAACAACCACAATAGCAACAATAATGATAGCTCAGGAAATATAAAATATTTGGTAATTGAAATCGAAAAGATGAGGCTATATCTATATAAACGTTAGGTTCAACAATTTAAATAAACATATATTCTGCCGTAAATCGATGAATATCAGTTTCTAAATATACTAATGTATCAGTCGTTAAAATATTAAAACATTAAAAATCTATGAATACATAAATATATTAAAATTTAATATGCATATATAAATAGATGAGTGAAAATAGGTTATAAAAGTGTAGATGCATAAACGTATGGAAGTATAAAAATATATTTAGAATTGCTGTCATATTAAAAGGTGTTGTAGAACGGTGTTGTAAAAATTATTTAAGAATAATATATGCTCTTACAAAAAGGTGTCGTGTCCGCTAGCCAGATCCTGTTTATGTAATAACGTAGTATATAGGTGTTCTGTGGAAATCCCTGCCACACAGAGGGTAAGAGTTTATATAGGAAACACAGTAGACATTAAGCGTCAATATAGGGCCCATTTGAACTCTTTGACTGACGTAAAATATAAATCTTCTACAACGCCAGTTCGTATATACAAGAACTTAAACTAAAAAATATACAATACTCATTATCTTGATCTGTAATAGCACAAGCACCCCCATACAATACAATTACGCGTGTATGTAAATTGTGCATTAGAGAGTCCATGAACATTCTTCGTCGGTATGAGTCTACATCATTAAATAAGTTCTCGGATGCTATATTTTTTCCTGTAAACATAGATACCGTTCAACATTTAAATATTTTGATAAACCTCAATAAATTAACCATTAAATCTTTAATTATCTATATTTCAATTAATTTCTATACTCTTGCAATCTTGTAACCTCATATTGGTCACTTATTAACCTGCTTAACATTTATAACATTTTCTAACTTGCATTTCCCATAATTCCTGTTATAAGATTTCCTACTCCTGTTGACAATTGCACCTTCCTATATAACTAAATCTCATCTACCAAGTATAAAATTGCACGAAATGTGTAGATTGTGAATTACTTGAGATTCGTTCTTTTCACTTTTGAGTTGGACGTGGTGTTTCAGAAAAGTTAGTAAGTTGCTTGTTGTTTTACGTGCGTCACATTGTTGAACTGTTGTGTTTTTAAAAACACCTCGTTTTTCTCGGTGAGCGGGACTGTTGCCGTTGTCTTCCTTGTTTGAAGGAGGAAGCCTTGTTTAACCATTAAAATGCAATATGATAATATCAGTACGTCCGACATGGAGAGATGTTTAATCAATATACAGAAGGAGCTGGTGAAAAGAGGAGGGGAAACCAGTTTGAAAAGTGGTAAAAGTTTTGCGGACATGACCAGAGTTAAGAAGGAAGGAATAAATTTTAATATGCGGGAGTTTAAGATGTACAAAGACCAAATGAAAAGGGAGGAGTACGAGGTGGTACTGACCCCTCCAGTGAAGTCACGAAAGAAACAAAGAAAATCAGTGATAGTCAAATCGTTTTCAAAGAGAGAGAAAAAGGTAGAGATTGCGGAGAGAAAAGAAATCGAGAAGTGTTTGGCACCCATCTGGCTGGAAATAACTTACCTGGCCAGGGGTGCCAAGTATGCCACGGTGGAGGTGAGTTTCTCATCAGAGGAAAAGGCCAGGCAACACTCCGTGGCCTCATTGTCTTCGGACAATATCATCCTCCTACTCTCCTACCTTGGAAGACGGGCTTCCAGGGTGAGGGTGGAGGAGCTACCACCAGAGGTGGATGTTGCCTGGTTAGCGACGGCGATAGTGTTGGGCCTGGAGGAGAAGATGATGAGAATACCAGAAAGGAACTGGCTGAGGAAAGGCCTGGAAATGGCCATCCAGGTTACACCAGAAGACCTAGATGCTATCACGGACACCATGGTGGTGGGTGATAGGAAACTGAGGGTAATGGTGGAGGGCAGGAAGCTTAGGTGTTTCAAGTATGGCTAGAAAGGCCACATAAGAGTTGAGTGTTCTCTGCCCCCTGTAAAAGTTTCAATGACTACACCGATGGAGACCAAACTTCCACCTGTTGAAGTGTCGAAGTCAGAAGGAATACACGGACCGAGGGAACAAGAGGAAATAACGGAGGAGTGGACAGCGGTTAACAGAAAGAAGAACAGAAGGCGGCAGAAGAGAATGCACACCAGTGATAAAAATCCCCAACCCGTTCCCATCCTACCCCCAACCTGTCCTACTCCAACCTGTCCTTCCCCTGCAGACATCAGCCCTCGACATTCCCCACCAAACGCTGACCCTGCCCTTATAAAGAAAAGAGGCAGCACACATGAACAGCAAACCTCCCAATCACCGTCCCGTGTGGGAAAAAAAGCCTTTGTGGTATATAGTAAAGAGAACAAGGACTTAGTGAAAAAGCTTGAAAATATAAACAACCTGATAAAAATTGACATTTCTGAGGATTACTATCTCATATGGGGTGGGGTGCTCGTTGACAATGAGCCCATTCAAGAACTCAGAGAGGTGTTTGGGAAGGAAGACTGTGATTTGGAGGAAGAAGTAGACACAGTTGAACTAAAAGATATGGTAAGGTCACATGATTTGTTTAAACGGTTCAAATGAGAACTGTCTCATCCAAAATAGACTATAAAAGAGTTCAATGAAGTCGTTCGGAATGTGGGGTCCGAGTGGCTGTCATTCCATCTTTCATTAATTTTTTCATTTCTTTTTCATCCGTTTGTTTATTTCCCTCATTTTTATGTTTTGTTCGTCCTTGTACTGTCCCCTCTGTGCAAGACCCTTGTGGTTAGTTAAAGATAATTTGCCCGAAATGTGAATCCTGAATAATACACTCTCTGGTGAAGGAGGCAGTATCTAATTTTTGGAGTGAAAATACCCTTAAAATCTATGGATTACTGTGCCCCTGAAACGACCGTGAGAGGATTATCACCAACGGTTTATCTAAACAGGATTACTTATTCTCTTGGATTATTCTCTTGGATTACTGAAAAATCCAATCTCAATGTTACACTGTTTATTTATTCGAACTTCGGACGACATTATTTTATCCACCTTTTTGTAAGAGCATATTTTATTTTAAGATTATTTTTACAACGCCGTTCTACAATGCCTTTTAATAAGACTGCAATTCTAAATATATTTTTATACATCTATACTTTTATACACGTACACTTTTATAATCCAATTTCACTCATCTATTTATATATGTATATTAAATTTTTATATATTTATGTATTCATAGATTTTTAAACATGTTTTAATGAGTGACACATTAGTATATTTAGAAACTGATATACATCGATCCACGGCAGAATATATGTTTATTTAAATTGTTGAACCTATCTGAAATTCTCCTTAACATTTTTTTATACCTTTGCGTTTCGGGTTTTTTATCTGAGCACTTCAAACTACTGCCTGTACAATAAACAAAGAAACTTTACTATATATATATATATATATATATATATATA
Source organism: Octopus bimaculoides (assembly GCF_046866305.1). NCBI lineage: Eukaryota > Metazoa > Mollusca > Cephalopoda > Octopoda > Octopodidae > Octopus > Octopus bimaculoides. The sequence continues at coordinate 16,794,826 of NC_142931.1, read as the reverse complement.
ATATATATATATATATATATATATATATATATATATATATATATATATATATATATATATATATATATATATATATATATATATATATATATATATATATATGATATTGTTGTTGGCACTCCGTCGCTTACGACGTCGAGGGTTCCAGTTGATCCGATCAACGGAACAGCCTGCTCGTGAAATTAACGTGCAAGTGGCTGAGCACTCCACAGACACGGACACGTGTACCCTTAACGTAGTTCTCGGGGATATTCAGCGTGACACAGTGTGATAAGGCTGACCCTTTGAATTACAGACATAACAGAAATAGGAAGTAAGAGTGAGAGAAAGTTGTGGTGGAAGAGTACAGCAGGGTTCGCCACCATCCCCTGCCGGAGCCTCGTGGAGCTTTAGGTGTTTTCGCTCAATAAACACTCACAACGCCCGGTCTGGGAATCGAAACCGCGATCCTATGACCGCGAGTTTGCTGCCCTAACCACTGGGACATTGCGCCTCCACATATATATGATATACTGAGTTAGAAAAGTGAATAAGAGTCTGGTATAGAATTAGCAACACCAAACTGAAGTTCCATGAAAATCTACTCAAAGAATTTTGTGAGCGTACACTGACATTTTTTATGTTTACGTCCAGCTGCCTCTCTCTCTCTCTCTCTCTCTCTCTCTCTCTCTCTCTCTCTCTCTCTCTCTGTTTCTGTCCCCCCTCTCTTTCTCTCTCACTTTGTCATTCTCTTTTACATTCGCTATTCTTTGTCCTCTCGCTCTTTTCCCTATTCTATTTCTACCAATCACTCTTATTGAATCTATGCATCTCGTATCTTTGTTTCTGAATTCTCTGAGTGTTTTTTTTCTTCTTCTGAGATACAGTGAATATTAGATCAACATGATGCTATATGGTTTGTAACGCTACACAAATATCATTAGCGATAATATATTGAATTACATGGTACAAAACAAAATCTTTGAAATCTTCTGCTTCATGAATTACTATGCTCTCTCTCTCTCTCTCTCTCTCTCTCTCTCTCTCTCTCTCTCTCTCTCTCTCTCTCTCTCTCTATATATATATATATATATATATATATATATATATATATATATATTTGCTTAATGTATATAATAATACACATAATATATGTGTAGGTATAGCTGTATTGTCAAGAAGTTCGCGTCATAAACACGTGGTTCTATGTTCAGTCCCACTGCGTGTAACGTTGGACAAGTGTTTCTACTATACCTCTGGTCTAACGAAATCCTTGTGTGTGGATTTGGTAGATGAAATTGAAAGAAACTCGTCATACACACATACACACACACACACACACATATGCACACATATTTAAGTATAAATTTATACATACATACATACATACATACATACATACAAATATATATATATATATATATATATATATATATATATATATATATATATATATGAACATACATGTACGTGTATCTATAAGCCCAGGCGTGGCTGTGTGGTAAGAAGCTTGCTTCCCAACCACATGGTTCCGGATTCAGTCCCACCGCGTGGCAACTTGGGCAAGTCTCTTCTACTATAGTAGAAGACACTTAACCAAGGTGCTACGCAGTGGGACTGAACCCAGAACCATGTGGTTGGCAAGCAAGCTAGTTACCACACATCCACTCCTGCGCCTATTGTGTGAGTCTTTGTGTAAGTTTCTTGACATCACGTGATAGTTGTAAACGAGTATCACTGTCATACAAGTGGTGTCATTCTTTTCCATTCTTCTGTGAAACCGTTTCCGGTTATGGAAGAATATTAATTTTTTTGGAAATATCTGAGCGTTGGTGACAGTACCTTTGTAAGCATGGAAAAATGAACGACAGACCTATTAAAACAGCTATGAGGATAATGATGATGATTAACATATATAATACATATATATG
>NC_142931.1:16762916-16787916 GCF_046866305.1 Octopus bimaculoides | reverse complement strand
TTAGCATGTCAAAGGTCTCCTTCCATTCGGTGGGTGCCATGACTTTTGACGCCTGATCAGTGGCGTTTCTTCCGACTTTACATTCTGAGTTCGAATTCCACCGAAGTCTACTATGCTTTTTATCTTTCCAGGGTCAATAAAACAAATACCTGGTGTTCACTAGAACCTATGTCATTGACTGACCATTTCCTCATAACTTTTGGCCTTGTGCCAAAATTTGAAACCATTATATCTTCAATGTAATCAGAGATCGAAAATGTGTCATAGGTATTCGCAATATCTTGGATAGATGTAATTTGGATTGTATCAGTTAGGCTTTTATTATAAATTTCTTCCCAGCTAACCCTAGCATTTATACATAGATATCTGAATTATTTTTCACATTGCTTAGCGCTCCAAAGACAACGTGTGAAAATTTATTGTCAATGTACAAAAGCTGTAAGTTTCGCATCAGTTCACTATAGATTGTTCCGTTCATAACTTTAGACGGAACATTCACATCTGCTCAGCAGCAGCTGATCTCTACAACAATGCATGAATTTTGTTGTCTGATCAATTGAACAATATCAAGTCTTTTCAATTGTCTTCGATTCTGATCGATGTTTTTATTCGAATCTATCACAAGTTATTTATTATTCAGGATGGCGTGGAATACACACAGTCTCCAAAGGTCCACGTCTGTCGTGCTTACAAGTTTTACAAGTTGATGTTTCTATTGCAATGTTTTCAGCTATATTCTTTCATTCCTGGAGGTAAGGATACATTATTAGAAGATTGTATGTAATGGTTATTCATCTAATACAGTTGTGGTCTTTCATTACTGGTCATCTATGTTATCGTCGCATAACATATCAAATATATCATCATTGATATATTATTGTGTGTTCGAACGTGTGACGCGTTTAAATAAAAGGAGTCCTCTGTTTTTCCATCCGTCAACATTTCTCCTTTTATGAGTTCGCACGGTCGTACCTTACAATTGGTGACCGCCGACGTTGATTCGTTCATACAGCCTTTCTGATCTGTATAGCCTATGTGATCCTGTTCACACAGTTTCACTTAAAAATGGTAACTAAATGCCAGTAATAGACCAACCGTTCTTTAAGTCTTTTTCACTCCAATTTTTTTTTCTTATTTCGTCTCTTTGCCTTCGACAAACCGACTGGTGCGAGGCTAGTGTAGTGAAACTACCTATCGTCACTAGATACAAAACTACCTATCGCCATTAGATACACAACTACTATCGCCATTACATACAATCTTCTCATTTAAATATAAATAAATGCGAGCGTAGTAGAGAACCCATTCCTTGTCATCAGGTGACTGATCATTATTCGAATCGGCAACTTCTTCGAACCGTTCCCGCCAGAACGCAAACTGACCAATCACAGCCCTTAATAAGGTCACGCGATAGAGTATATTTCTGATATCTGGTGAGCCCCCTTAACGCTATAAATAGATCAACTCATACCCAACAAATTTGTCTCGGTCCAGTTTCTCTATAAAGACTGTTCCGTGTACCACACAACAGCAGCAGCAGCCAGCGACCACTTCAGCAGCTTCGTCCAGCCAACGATGACCACCGCCGTCGCCACATCAGCAACAAGAGTCTACGACTACTAACCAGCAACATCGTCATAACCAACACGATTACTACCAAGCAGCCTCTACACCACCAGCGTCAACACGACTTACTATGTACACCAAACCAAACCTCCGCGGCACATCTCTCTCTTCAATTCTGTTAGATGACTCAGCTTCACCACGATAAATAAACAGACAAGAGTTCTTAAACAGACAAGAAATTCTCAGCCAGCGACGAACATCTGTATAACAAGAATCACGGCCCGGCATCGATGCCACGACATCACAACTAGTGATCAGCTCTGCCACACCCAGCCAACTCACTTCACATACAGATTCATATTATTGTGTACCCAAGAACTGGTATAATTGCTCTCGTGTTATTGACTCTCTTTCTATCTGCTGTAATAATACACATACACATACATGTATCACTCATATACATACTTTTCTTTGTATGACGGCCTGTCTTTGATTATGTTATTATATGTCGCATTCACACTCTCACACAGACATACATCTTTAACGCTACAATAAATATCTCTGTTATTCATCTAATACGGTTGTGGTCTTTCATTACTGGTCATCTATGTTATCGTCGTATAACATATCACGTATATCATATTTGATATATTATTTTGTGTTCGACCGTGCGACGCGTTTAAATAAAAGGAGTCCTCTGTTTTTCCATTCGTCACCATTTCTCCTTTTTGAGTTCGTGCCACGCAGTGGGACTGAACTCAGAACCATGTGGTTGGTAAGCAAGCTACTTACCACAGAGCCATTCCTACGCCTATATATGTATGTATGTATGTATGTATGTATGTATGTATGTATGTATGTATACACCAACCTCTACAATTTGTGAGAATATATCTACTGACAAGGCACATAATACTATCGACTTATGTAGCATTTACCATTGTGTTGCATAGCTTTTCGATAATAAAGTATTTACTGCTTTTGAGGCAGACGGACGATTACACCATCTTTACTTCGTGCGCCAACAAACATTGTTGCGTAGTTCCAACAAATAAATAGACAAGCTTGTTCGTAAAAAAGAGCAAGAAGGAATATGCGTCTACTCACATGTCGTCATCACGTCATCATGTATGGTAAAACAGAAAAGGAACAAAACATTTTTTTCTAAATTCTTAAAAATTGCTCTAAAATTTAATGCGTCACTGGATAACGATAAATGTAAATTGTCATCTAAATCTATTTGCATTCTAAGTTATCAAATTAGCAATAGCGAAAAAGTCCCCACCATTATTTTACTTCGCTCGGAGAAAATTTCATATTTGCTTATAAGCATTCTCGTTCTCGATTTACAGGTATGTTCACTTATAATACCTGATGGTTTCCTTGTTTCTCTGAAAGAATAAGATCTTTAATCAATGCTCAGTTTCTGCTCTCGGTGGGAGTTTGTAACAACAATCAGTAACTTAAGAGCTGTTACGGAACTTGTCATTCGTAAAGACAATCATATATTTTATACTGCCATACTCCTATTGAAGGTGGAGGCGCAATGGCCCAGTGGTTAGAGCAGCGGACTCGCGGTCATAGGATCACGGTTTCGATTCCCAGACCGGGCGTTGTGAGTGTTTATTGAGCGGAAACACCTAAAGCTCCACGAAGCTCCGGCAGGGAATGGTGGCGAACCCTGCTGTACTCTTTCACCACAACTTTCTCTCACTCTTACTTCCTGTTTCTGTTGTGCCTGTAATTCAAAGGGTCAACCTTGTCACACTGTGTCACGCTGAATATCCCCGAGAACTACGTTGAGGGTACACGTGTCTGTGGATTACTCAGCCACTTGCACGTTAATTTCACGAGCAGGCTGTTCCGTTGATCGTAAGCGACGGAGTGCCAACACACACAAACCTATTGAAGATGATTAGCCTGTTGCATTTTTACTTGATTTTTAAAGTTTGAGATGAAATTATTGCGCAGCAGAAATATCTTTGCCTGTTGTGGTTATGAAAAAATGGTGACTCTTTGTTTTAAGTAAACTATTCACTGATAAAAATCTGTATAAATTCTATGTAAAACACAGCAGCAAGATTAAAAATGAGAAATTATTACGCAGGCGATTAAAATTCATGCCGTCCTGTTAAAAAATCCGACATAATCCTGGATCTCTTAATGCTATCATAGATGCACTATCATGTGATTTTTGTGGTTCTACTTCGCAGAGTAATCTCTTTGAACTCCACAAATCTTCTCCACTACATTGGCATTTAAAAGCTTAATTCATTTTGTTCGAGTGCAGAATCTTCTGCATTCGATGGATGGCATTAAACGTGTTGTTTCTAGCTGCAATATCCATTAAGATTTCAAGTCACGATACTGCCGTACAACAAGGATTAGTTCATCACAACTCTGCGTCCCCCTTACCACATAATCATTGAGTTTAAGGGTGCTTTACTTTAATCCATTCTTGATTAACTGTCTTCTCTTGCTTGGCTACGTTATTTTCCATTTCCGGTTTACATGCATATGAACATTAAGATTGAGCAGCTTCTTTCATGTCTTCTGAACTGAAATCATTCTTACATAAAAGTGCTGTTTCAGCTTTTACTGCTCAGACCTTTACCACTCTACTGGAAATACGCAATGTGAGTATCAGATCAGTTTCCTCTGGAAAATCATGACATTTGATGACAATTTAAGGCAAATCTATATTAAAGCAGCTTATGAATGTGTTCGATACGACACTTTAGATTCTTGTTTACGAACTCAACACCTCACGAAGGTATCCTGGTCTTTTTCAAAGAAAAAGAAAAACGAAACGGAGTACAGAGATGAGCCCCAACTTGGCTTTGTTCATTAGGACATTTTTGTTGAGGAGGTACAACCGTAAAAAGTACGACTCTTTAGTCCAAGAAACCGAAATACTGGAAAGACCTCCACCCACCCGATATAACCACATCTTTTTCGCATTACTCGACAAGATACCATAACAATTAGGGACTTAACCTTATAAGGAGAAATCTCAGATAAGTTTGGGATTAGGTTTGAAGAGAGTGCTCTAACTGAACGCACCAATATTCTTAAAAATTATCTTAACTTATCAACTCCCAGCTGATGAAGCACCTAGTCAATAGCTTAGAGTCACTCACGGATTTCGTGTGCTGAAACGTTCTATTTGTATTAAAAGATTTCTTGAACGATTTGGTGGACCTTAAAATATTTCGTATTGGATAAATACACTAAAAAAGTATTCAAATTTTGAGATGTTCTTTTAATAATGATATTACTACCAGCTACGAAGGCGGCGAGTTGGCAGAATTGTTATTGTGCCGGACAAAATGCTTAGCGGTTTTTCTTCTGACTTCATGTTCTGAATTCAAATGCTACAAGGGTTAACTTTGCCTTTCATTCTTTCAGGATCAGTAAAATAAGTATTAATTGAGCACTGGGTCAATGTACCTGATGTGCCACTTCCCCCGAAATTGCTGGCCTCGTGCCAGAATTTGAAACCGCACACACACACACACATATATATATATAATTACGTACATACATATTTATACATACATGAATACATATGTATGTGTGTTATTTCTTTACTACCCACAAGGGGCTACACACAGAGGGGACAAACAAAGACAGACAAACACGGATAATAATGTGTGTGTATGTGTATGTGTACGTGTGTCTGTGTGTATTTGTGTGTCTGTGCAACAAAGCCACCATAAACTGGGAATCCCTAAAGAAACAAATCTTACAGGCATTAGAATTCCAACGAAGGACAATCGCACAGTATCAATGTATGGTATAATGTGTACAAGAAAACCACCGCAAACAAAAAAACCAAAACAAGAATTCCTCGGCAAATTTAACCCTACAACTAGGACCTCAATGAAGGACAAACCATGAGAACACAAGATGCAAAAGGCTTACAGTCAACAAATCACAAATAAACAAAGTTCATCAAACGAACACATCCCAATATAGGTACAAAGGTAGATAGATAGATAGATAGATAGATAGATAGATGGATATGTGTGTGTGTTAAAGGTATGTCTATGCACTTATATACATACATACATAAAAATATATATATACATATATTTGTGTATGTGTATATATGTATGTATTTGAATATGTGCATATATGCATGTACATGTGTATATGTTGAGATATAAGTATGTGTGAAACCAATTACACCCAACAATGGGTCAACTGATATTCTTTCGAATTAATGATGTGACGAAATAGTTCTATTGATACTGAAGTGTAAATTAGCTAATGATATCGATCTAGGATTAAAAGAATCTCTTCTGCATTAACTGGGATTTATTTTCTTCCTATTGTAAGACTTTGGCAACGCCATTTATGTAGCAGTTGTTGAATCAACATGAACCTTAAAGCAGCAGCCATTTTACACGTCAAAATAAGATTAAAAACGAATGTTATTATTGCATTGTCAATGTGAACAAACGGAGAGTGTTCAAGAGAATAGTAGGAATAAGGGATTTGAAATGCAAGTGCATACTCGAATATACACTAACATACACACACTTACTAGATCTGGCACGCACACCCATTGACATAGGTGCGACATATTTACACGCAAATGTAAATATAACCCATTTAATGTTCTGCTTTCGTGCATATTTCAAACGTTAATTTATCTTCGCTTATGTAATATATTGTTTTGAAGAAGAGGTTTCGTTCTATTAATTTATGTAAAGGGTGTGGTATGTCTGTACTAGCAGTGTTTAAAACATGCATTTTTGATTACAGGGTAAACTCAAACGACACTATAAGTTTACAGCTCTGTTCGGTTTGTGATTGACCGAATAAACAGGCTCCCTCTAACAAGCGCTCTCTGCTACGTCCGATTGTCACTTACATAATGTGGCCGCCACCATGTTTAGTTTAGTTATTTTCACTTCGTTTCTCCGAAGAACTCTCGGCTGATAGCTTGGTTCTATTGCGTTTGCGCCGGCGTCTCACACACAAGAACAACCCTTCTTTCACGCATGCCAACAGAATCGACCAAATTCAATGCCGTCATCTCATGCTTACTAGAAACACTTCTATCAAGTCTCTTTCTGTATAGACAAACATCTAATGTCACGCATTCATTTACTGCTAACACACCACAAACAACTCTATTAATTGTGACTACTGCCTATTAATCAAGGTTATTTATGCGTAACTCACTGCTACAATAAACTTTACTATAGAAAAGGGTTGAGTTGTCTATCATCGCACAACTGTTGAACGAACATACAGACACAGTGATCAACAAGCTACCACCGCCTACGTCGTCACAGACGGTGAACGCTCCACCGATTTATAACAAGCTACAAAGATAGTGAACTCACCATACCGATGACCGGATCTTACATTACATTGATGGGCCAAAAACCTACTAAAAGGGTTTTGTTTTCCCTGTTTATTCAGCTTTATTTCAGGCTGTCAAATTGACGGTGAAAAAAATAAATTCGAGCGACTTTATTGCATCATTTCAAAATGGGGATCAGTTTTGTGACTAAGGAATTGACCAAGAGATTGTCAACATTGGTTCCGAAATCTTTAAGACGGAGGTTTTAAAGATGAAAAAATTGCAGACGACCTGACGACTTCCAGCGAGTGCCAATGACTAACTGTGGACCTTTCTCAAAGTGAACTCACAAAAAAAAAAAAAAAAAAGCGAACTTTTAGGAAAACTTAACATTGATATTCAACGGTTGATACGCTGCACTGGAAAGTCAAAAACGCATGTCGAATCGGTACAGTACTAACTGAGCGTACAAAAAAAATAAAAATTATATAATAATAAATAATAATGCGGTTATGAATTCTGCTCTCGCTTTCTTTTTATAATTGAACCAAACTATTAATATTCCTTGAACCGCACTGAGACAATTGACGAAAAGTAGACCCTGCACAACCGGTTTCTACGCAGTGATTGAACCGACATGAAGCCTCAAAACACTTTCCAAAACCGAAACTACATCATAGAAATGTTCTGGTTATTGTTTGGCGGCCAGCAAATGGAACTTTGCAGTACTATTCCCAAGTAAAATAATCATAGTAGGAAAAGTTTGCTGGAAGGGCGTCAAAATGAACTAAGGACTGCAATGTTTGCATCTAGTATTGCTCAATGCAAAAAAAAAACAAAAAAAACGATTTCTTTCCTTGACAACACACGATCACATATCACTGCAGAAATCGAACCAACGGGTCTACGAATCTCTACTTCACCCAGCTTATTTCACGGATTTCTTTCGCCCGACTAGCACTTTTCAAAGATCTCGATAACTTCCTGCTGAAGAAGGAACAACCAAGCAGCAGTAGCTGAAAACATCTTAAAAGAATTCATTGGTTACATCATTCAAAAATTCTATGCAATCATGCATTTATGTAGCAGTTGTTGAATCAACATGAACCTTAAAGCAGCAGCCATTTTACACGTCAAAATAAGATTAAAAACGAATGTTATTATTGCATTGTCAATGTGAACAAACGGAGAGTGTTCAAGAGAATAGTAGGAATAAGGGATTTGAAATGCAAGTGCATACTCGAATATACACTAACATACACACACTTACTAGATCTGGCACGCACACCCACTGACATAGGTGCGACATATTTACACGCAAATGTAAATATAACCCATTTAATGTTCTGCTTTCGTGCATATTTCAAACGTTAATTTATCTTCGCTTATGTAATATATTGTTTTGAAGAAGAGGTTTCGTTCTATTAATTTATGTAAAGGGTGTGGCATGTCTGTACTTGATGTTACTTGATGGCGATTATTTGTAGAATCGTAATAGTTATTACTTCGATTTTTATATTTTGATTAAGAGTCGAGATACATTACCTTGATACATAAGTCTTACGAAATAATGTATAAAGCATTAAGTATTAAAGTATTCATACATTAAAACTTATTGGAAGTGGACATAAGCAGGAGAAGAGATGATGATTGAACGTCATCTACAAGGTTAAAGGCTGTGACGAAAGGACTTTGTCGAATAAAGTGATAACCAAATGACTGATGAAAACATTAAATAGTCAAAAATTAAGTTGATGACGACAATGAAAACAATGATGATGCGGATGAGGATAAGCGAAATGCAACTATCGCATGTTTCATATTGACGTAATGAAGCTCGCAACATACGATTTCATATCAAGAATCTTGAACAGACACATACAAAATTAGCATGTGTTTGGGTGTGTGCGTATGTGTGCGTGCGTGTGTGTACGTGTGTGTGCGTGTGTGTGCGCGCGCGTATACACACACTCTGTAGTAATGGCTGTTAATACAAGGAAGATGGCCATCCCCTCTCACAGATAAATAGATACAAAGACGGAAATAGAGAGAGAGAGAGAGAGAGAGGGAGGGAGGGAGAGGGGGATTTATTGTTTATAGTTGCTTGCATACCAAAGTTTTACTCTAATGGTCAGGAATTTGCTTGTGGTGACATTCCGTGGAATTTTGTCGTAGTTATTGAGACAAAAGACATGCAACGTGTCATATGATGCATAACTTCACTGGAGTTTTCTTGTTATGGAAAGAGCCAGCAAGGATGTTAAAGCTGTCTTTCTGCCTATTATTAGTGTATGCAGTTTCTCAGTAAATAATAAACTATCGAACAACGAATATTGGGTAAAATGAGCAAGGTAAGACAGACGTTCAACGGTTGCAATATAAAATCCAGTAATCCCACAACTCCTTCTATGAAAAATGTCATTTCTGTGTAGAGAATCCTTCAAAATAATAGTTTCTGAATTAGGCACAAGACCAGCAAGTTTATTCGGTAGTATCAATTCCAGTACTTTATTTTATCAATCTCAAAAGATCTTCTGTAGGATTTGAACTCAGAATGTAAAGAACCGGAAGAAATACTGCAAAGAATTGTTTTCCAATGCTCTAAGAACTCTACAAATTCACCGCTATGAAAAGCCTTTCAAAATAATACAAACTAAAGATAAGAAAACTGTAATTTCCAAAACAAGATATCTGAGTAAGTGCACGCGAATATCTGTTTCATTAAGCAGGCAACTACAATTGAAAATAAAATACGGTAGAGTTGTATCTTATATCAGCTTAACAACAAATTCATTTCAAGTTGAATATGCTTACACATGAACTCGTTAAAACACTATATAAAATAAAACAACAGCAAAAACTATAATGCTAAGGAAGCATATTTCACAAAAGTAAAATAGGGAGGAATCTACGTACATTGTATTGTCTATTCTAATATTACAATTATTATTATTATTACAATTATTATTATTATTATTATATTATTATATTATAATATTATAATTATTATAATACACTATTGCAAAACATTGCCATTCATGTTTGACTGAGAAACATATCATATAGATTGCCCTACACCAATAATAAACAGAAAGACAGGGCTTATTTCGATTTGAAGACACGGTATTAAATTTTTGTTATGATTTTTTAGGGAAACAACGAAAGCACTGGTGGTGTCACACATCAGTTGACACACCTGCGTGTTGTTCTTTTATTTTCAACAACTACGAAAAAGTTTCTGAAGATCGTTGTGCCTAAATTCCTAAATATTAACATGAAACCATAGTATGAAAGGAGCTACGGGTACTAAATGTTATACTATACTTAATTCTATGAGTTTTCTTCCTGTGTGTAGTGAGCACTTTAATGTTTTACACGAGTGCAAGGCAACATCTAATTACGTTGCTAAATACACACACATACATACACATACACACACATACATACACATACACACACATAACAAGCCTCTCTAATATTACACTCTACCATATTTCTTTTTAAATAATGGCTAACTGGATAATATCATCTACGATAATCGTGGTGTGCCTCTAATCTGTTAGTGCTGACTGAAGACTAAAGAACATCAACAACAACAGAAACATAATTTAAGAGGCTTGAATGCAAACTGATATTCCAGTACCTTATTTCTCGATTGTTTGGAACCAGAAGTGTATTCTTAATGAATTTTCAAACAATCTTATAGCAAATTATGTTGAAATATCTCCTCCCTGCGTCACTCATATGAAATCCACAAGGAATGACATCCATGAGTCTAACGGCGAAAAGAACCACACTTAACTTCATCCTGCTTCTGCGCGCATATCGTTGTAAATGTCTATTGATCTTATTTTAAGGTTTACTGTTACGCCTGTATGTCTGTTTGCACGAGTGATTGGATATGTATGTAAGCATAAGACAAGTATGTGCCGCCATAGAAGTCTGCTGTCCTGCCGATGCGAAACCCTCTTCCAAAATCAAGGAGATAGAATATAACTATGGAAAACTGCTTAAATATCCAGCTTCTATATTCAGATTATAAATTCACATTTATACCAATAATAATTTTCAATAAAATAATAAAAGCAGCTGACCAGCTCTATTACTCACGGACAAACAATACAATTATGCTTATTCAGAGAGTAAGCTGTAGAAAGAACAAACAAAAAAAAAAACCCCGACCTGATAGAATAAAACTGACTGTAGTTTTGAAATCAGCATGCCAATTTTAGTCTAAATCAAGTGATAAAGCAAACGCAACAGAAATTGTTTAAAATTGTTCCGCTGTGTGACTAGTGCGCTCGGCTGTATGAGTAAATCCTTAAGAGACAATCTAGATAAGGGTTTTCAGAAAAAGATAGCAACCAGTTAATTCGCACATTACAAATACAATCTGTAAGCGGAACGGTAAAACTATGCAAGACTTTTCTCAAGTCCAAAATGTGACATTATCTTTGTTATCTACACTCCAGTTATAGAGCTTTGTACCTTTCTTAGAAACCATCTCCTTCTTTACAAGAAGACTTCAAATAATTAAAAACAGAACATACGTACATTATAAATTATTATTGTTGTCGTTTAGCTCCCAGGTCAATCATGATAGAGCAACCTTATCACCAAAGACGAACCAACCCTGACCATCGCGTCTTTTGTTTCCAAACATAGTGTATCCACGACTTCATTATTCAATGCTCTTCTTTTTAAGACGGTAAAGTGAAATTCGAAGGAGATTTAACTGTTATTTCTAGCATTTAGTGTCTCTTTGTGTTTGCCTTACGTTATGCGTCTGCATTATGTTACCTGCGTGAGACTTTTGTGTGTGATGTGGGGGTGTACGTAATAATTTGAATACATAAATAAATTCATCTTGCAAACGTAATGAATCAACTATTGATAATTATTAATCAGAATGGTTCATAATTATGATTAGGCTTGGTGTGAAGCTAGCTGAAAGAGTAACTGTGACATTCATACCTTTCCCGAAGATAGCGTTGTTATATATATATAAAGTAAAGTAACTAAACGAATTCTGATATTGGTTCCGACTTCTCGATTTGACAGCAAGCTTCGCTGTCTATCTATCTATCTATCTATCTATCTATCTATCTATCTATCTATCTATCTATCTGTCTGTCTGTCTGTCTGTCTGTCTGTCTCTTTCTCTCTCTCAGTCCACCTGTCTCTCCGTCTGTCTGTCTGGCTGACTATCTAACGCCCTCTTTAGATTTGTAAGTGTGTACACGTTTATATTCGTCTACCTTTTGTATCTGCGCATATACACGAATGTGGGCATCGGCAGTTTCTCTGACGTCACAACTTGGCATTTTTTTTAATGGATGAAAAACATAACCAGATAGAATATTATGTATATGATGAAAATTATTTGCGTTGTAAATTGAGCAACGAATCTAGTAGTAAAAGAGAATTTCATTTTTATATTTTGCCAAGAATCCAAGCAAGTGGAATGAAGTATTTTAGTATAATTAAGAGATCTAGGTCAATAATAATGGATGTAGAAGGAATCTAAAGAAAAATTTGATTGCCAAAAACCGTTTTCAGTTTTTACTTTCATCTTACTAAGTAACTCTTAGAGTCTTCTTTTACCATTCCATTAATATCTAGAATGCGTTATAGGGATATAAATCAACACAGTAACGGCCTGGTGTTTTATATCTCAATCACCTAGAGGATGAAAGGTAAAGTTGATCCCGAATGGATTGGATCTTAGAACGTAAAGGTTTGTAACTAAATGCCGCAAGACAATGAACTAGCAGAATCGTTAGCACAACAGACAAAATGCTTAGTGGGATTTCTTCTGGTTCTTTACGCCCTGAGTTCAAATCCCGCCGAAGTCTACTTTGCTTTTCATCTCTTTGCAGTCGAAGAAATAAAATACCAATCAAGTACTGGAGTTGATGCAATCGACTTGTCCCCCTCCCCATAAAAATTCTTGGCCTTGAGTCCTACAACGGACCGGCGTCCTCTTCAGATGGATTGTTGTGATCATGGAAACAGGATAACCGGTCTTATGAATCCTAGGGCTCAAGAAATAAAGCAGGTGCTAACGATTAGCTGCATGGTATGAGGCTTGCTTCCCAACTACATGGTTCTGGGTTCAGCCCTACTTCGTGGCACCTTGGGTAAGTGCCTTTTACTATAGCCTTGGACTGACCAAAGCCTTGTGAGTGGAATTGGTAGACGGAAACTGAAAGAAGCCGGGCCTATATATATAGGCTGGTCGTGGTGAGAGGGATAACTCCCTTGGCAAACAGGACACAGTCGTGTGTCGATAAGCCAGCTGGAGGAGATGTCCTCCTGGGGCTAAAAGCAACAGTAACATCCACCCCTAGGGGTCAGCCACACTTAAGTGGCAATATACTACACTTTATCGTGCAGTTACTGTTAATACTTCATTTAGAGAATTAACATTGCTTATATATATATATATATATATATATATATGTATGTATGTATGTATGTATGTATGTATGTATCTGTGTGTGTGCCTTTTTATCTGTGTTTGTCCCCACTATTGCTTGACAACCGGTGTTATGTTTTTATGTCCCCGTAACTTAGCGGTTTGGCAAAAGTAATCAATAAAATAAGTACCAGACTTTAAAAAAGTACCGGGATCGATTCATTCGACTAAAAGTTCTCCAAAGCGATGCCCCAGCATGGCCGCAGTCTAATAACTGAAACGAGTAAAAGATAAAAGATAAGCAGTCGATTAAATAAATACCATAAATATATTGTACCTTATCATTTAACTGTAACATTTGATCTTATTTCAAAATGAAAAAAAGTTCTCACGCTCTAACTATTCTGATGAGCAGTTAGGTATTTGACCATAGCGGTATCTTTCACCGGGTATGTAACCGTACTGACCATTCTTGTACAGAAATGGTTCATATACTGAAACACTTTAGTGTAGTGGATTTGAACAGAAAGCCTTAGGAGTTGTTAGTCCAATACCTTGTTCCGTGAGATCATTGTTACCCAAGTGTTTCTTTATCTGGTTCCTTCAAATCCCCATGAGATAATCTCAAGAGGATTTGCGTTTGCACTGAACAAATTCCTTTGAGATGGACGACTTCTTAGAAATTCCCTTAGTAGATCGACAAGTCTGTTTTGCATATAGAAAAGTGATAAGAATATAAAAGCAAAATATTAAATGTAAGGGGCACTTGTCAAAGACATAACTAACTGGTATTCCGTCGGTTACGATGATGGTTTCCAGCTGTTCCGATCTACGGAACAGCTTACTCGTGAAATTAACGTGCAAGTGGCTGAACACTCCACAAACAAGCGTAACATTAACGTTGTTCTCAGAGAAATTCAATCTGACACAGAAGGATGGCCCTTTGAACTACATGCACAACTCGTTTTTGCCAGATGAGTGGACTGGAGTAACATGAATTAAAGTGTCTTGCTCAAAGACACAACGCGCTGCTGGGTATCAAACTCACGACATTGCAGTCGTGAGCCGAGTAACCACTAAGCCAAGCGGCTTCAAATACATCTATGTTCTAAATGTCTAAAGCCTGTATTGGTAGAATTCAGTGACGTAACAAGAACGTGTACCACCTAAGGCAGCTTTCGAGTTTGCCGTACACTTCCTAGGGCTCATCTGCCTACAGAGTTATACAGTAGACCCAAAAATGTTACCCCAACCATAAAAGCGTCACCCTGAAAAGACCGGCCACTCTACTCCAACCCAGCTACGCTACTGGCAGAACCATTAGAATAGTTGGACAAAATGCCTTCTGGTGTTTTATTTTGGTTCTTTATGTTCTGAGTTTAAATCCAATTGAGTTCAACTTACCC
Organism: Octopus bimaculoides; assembly: GCF_046866305.1. NCBI lineage: Eukaryota > Metazoa > Mollusca > Cephalopoda > Octopoda > Octopodidae > Octopus > Octopus bimaculoides. The sequence goes on along the minus strand of NC_142931.1, from coordinate 16,773,209 downwards.
ATACATCCTTTCGAAATTTAATAAAATAAAGTATCGGTCAAGTATTAGGGTCGATTTAATCGATTAATGTTGCCGTCCTCCGTTCAGGTTTCTAAATCGGCTATATCCGGCCCATATATTCTACCTGCTTTATGTTTAAATCACCTAGATCCAGCCTCTGACATCTACATCGCAACGTCATTCTAAAAATAAACAAGAGCACTCAGAGAACGCAAACATCCGCCAAGGCAACACCAACGTCCTCTCAACGATTAGCCAGGGATGATTTTTAAAATGAAAATATCTTAAATAATCTCGACTGCTCTCACAAACGAGGAAACTACAAATGAACCCGACCACTCTCAAAAATTAAGTAGAAACATCGGAAAAATAATCCAGAATCCTTGTCCAGTACCAGATCAATCCCCAAGGACACAATCTAATCAGTTCGTGCCAGTCATGAGGCCAAACATCCCTGAAAGTTTCATTCGAATCCATACAGAGGTTCTTGAGATATCTTGTCCATGGACAAACAAACACAACTGAAAACAATACCTCCGCCTTAACGAAGGCGGAGGTAATAATCATATCATTGAATTCTCGAAGGTGCTAACTAGATGGTGTGTGATTAATCCGTGCCAATGTAAATAAACAAGCATCATATTTGAAAGAGTAATTTAAATGCTAAAGTGTTAAGCAAAAGACTGCGGCTGAGTATCCCGAATCTTTTCTGTACTGCTAACACTTCCAGGCGAGCTGAGGCTGTAAATCTCAACGATCACATGTATATGTGTGTGTTTGTGTATCTGTGTTTTCTCCCACCATCGCTTGATAGCCGATGTCGGTGTGTTTACGTCCTCATAACTTTGTATGTATGTATGTATGTATGTATGTATGTATGTATGTATGCCTGCATGTACGGATGCATGCACGCATGATTATATGCAATCATCTACAATCGTAGAGGTCAGCTGTCCTGCAGACGTGAACAATTTTTAATTTGTGAAAAGGAAAATATTTATAGACAACTACGTCGAAAACTGCAGATTTCTAAAGCTGATTATAAAACCACATTTATACAAATAATCGTAAGTGCACTTAACTGTATTATAAATGTTTAAGTGACGATCTCAAAAAGCTACGATTTGCAGACAAAGAAAGTGACCAACTTGTAACGTGTAGGTCGTCGTCACCATAAAAATATGCTGTATAACATTGTGAAATGAAGGAAATAGATTTTGAGGATGTAACAGTCTCCATATTCTCGTTCGTTTTAATTATTGCTTATACAGACACGTGTATATTTGTATGTATGTATGTATGTATGTATGTATGTATGTATGTATGTATGTATGTATGTATGTATGAATGTATGTATGTATGTATATTTTCTGTCTATGTGTCTGTGCACACATTTGAATCCAATGTATACCAGAAGGTTTGAAAATCTAACGGAGGTCTCAAAAGACATTTTAAGATCCACAAAGATCAGAACTTATCAGCAGCTCTTGGTGGTCCAAATCAGATATGCAATCTATGTGGGCGCTTTTTGAGAACATTGTCTGGTTTTAAAAGCCACATCAGATGCAATGATGGTTCTAAGGTGTAGGTACAGGAGGTGGTCAAAATTTGCATAAGGAGTAGGCAACCACCACCATGTATGTATGTATGTATGTATGTATGTATGCGAGTGTGTATACGCGCATACATACTTACATAGAAACATACACGAAAACGTACATGAATCAATATATGTATATAAATACATATATGCATATGACTGATGAGACACAGCGATGTCGAAACGCCAGGTGTCCCAGCATCCCTTGCGCTAATGAGTCGAATGTGCTATGAACACACAGTCGTCGCAAATGAGAAATTGTTCATCAATGACGAAACATAACTGCGAGCTGGCAGAAACGTTAGCACGCCGGGCGAAATGCTTAGCGGTATTTCGTCTGCCGTTACGTTCTGAGTTCAAATTCCGCTTAGGTCAACTTTGCCTTTCATCCTTTCGGGATCGATAAATTAAGTACCAGTTACGCACTGGGGTCGATGTAATCGACTTAATCCCTTTGTCTGTCCTTGTTTATCCCCTCTATATTTAGCCCCTTGTGGGCAATAAAGAAATAAGAAACATAACTACGATTAATATGTACACGCCCATGTGCACATATTACGAGTCCACGAAAGTTGCATAGAACCGAATCAAACTATTACTAAATAATATATACACACACGATGGACTCTCCCGTCGAAAACGCATGTGCTGTACATTAGCTCACTCCCTCCATCAAATCGATGTTGTCTGAACGGGTGCACGATGTGCCACGAGTCAGATGTTGAAGTGATCGCAGATCAACGTGAGATCAAGTGTTTTGCTCAAGAAAACGATGCACTCCCGCCCCGGTATAAGAACTGAAACCACGATTTCGCGATCGTGAGTGCAACACCCTAACCACTAGGCCATGCGTCCCCCTCTCCTCCCCACGTATACAATCACCTCTTCCATTGAGCGATGTTGGTTAAAATCTGAATTTTATACAATTTATTTCCTTCTATGGAATTTAAAAAATATATAAACAAACAACGATGTGAGAAATCTATTTCGCATTCAATGAAAATAGATTAACGATGTTATTATTTGCGTGCCTTTCAAGTTCCAGAAAAGAAAATTTATTTATAAATTTACAAAAGAACCTACTTTTGTCATTGAAAGAGCTGATTAAATGGAATGGATTATGGACAAAGGGATTTTAAGTTCAGTTCAGAATAAACACTGTTAACGCGCAAAAATTAAGATCGAATTCGTCCAAACTGTAAAATGACGATAGAACCAACTTTATGAAGAAGGACAAACTCAATAAACGCAAAAAAGAGGAAGAAAAATGGAATGAAAATACTTCGACCGTTAAAATAGGAACGTAATGTTAGATGCAGATAAGGCAGCGTGGAGGCGCAATGGCCCAGTGGTTAGGGCAGCGGACTCGCGGTTTCGATTCCCGGACCGAGCGTTGTGAGTGTTTATTGAGCGAAAACACCTAAAGCTCCACGAGGCTCCGGCAGGGGATGGTGGCGAACCCTGCTGTACTCTTTCACCACAACTTTCTCTCACTCTTACTTCCTGTTTCTGTTGTGCCTGTAATTCAAAGGTCCAGCCTTGCCACACTCTGCGTCACGCTGAATATCCCCGAGAATTACGTTAAGGGTACACGTGTCTGTGGAGTGCTCAGCCACTTGCACGTTAATTTCATGAGCAGGCTGTTCCGTTGATCGGATCAACTGGAACCCTCGTCGTCGTAAGCGACGGAGTGCCAACCACCAAATAAGGCAGCGAGCTGGCTGAAATGTCAGCACACCGGAGGGAATCCTTAGCGGTATTTCGTCAGTCTTTACGTTCTGAGTTCAAATTCGCCGAGGTCGACTTTGCCTTTCATCTTTTCGGGGTCGATGAATTAAGTACCAGCTGCATACTGAGTCGATCTAATCGACTAGCTCCTTCCCCCAAAATTTCGGGCCTGCTGCCTAGAGTAGAAAAGGATATTTTGTCCGTCGTTACATTCGAAGTTCAAATTCCACCAAGGTCGACTTTGCTTTTCATCCTTTAGGGATCACCGAAATAAGTACTAATTGAGTCAATGTAACCAGCTTACTCCTTCTCCAGAAATTACTGGCCTTGTGCCAAAATATGAAGGCAACATTACACACATACACACACACACACATGCGCGCGCGTGCGTGTGTGTGATGGTGCGTGGCCTAGTGGTTACGATGTTCGGTTCACGATCATACCGTCGTAGGTTCAATTCCTGAACCGGACGGCACATTGTGGTATTAAAGAAAAGCACTTCAGTTCCGACTGTCCCAGTCCACTCGGCTAAAATTGTATACTGGCCGGAATGCTGGCGCAGCTCGCAATATCTGTTACGATCTGTATTGTCTCATACTAGATGTGTCACTAGAGTCGGGTGGGTGATCTCCGTCGCACGCGAACGCGTATAGCGTGGAACATGGTACATGTTAACAAGTTATACTCGTTCTTTTATACGTACACATAGATAAATAATTACACACACGCACGCACACAAATACATACACACATAAATAATTACACACACGCACACACATACAAGCGCGCACACATATACGCATATAAATGGATAAAGATATACACACATATATATGTGTGTGTATATCTGTGTATATTTATTTGTGCGCGCGCACGCTTAAGCGTGTGTGTGTGATTTACATATTTATTACCTGTATTTCGATCTATTTTCATTACGCAGAAAATCCAAATGTTCTACACGTTAGAAAAAAGGGAATGGAACACAAGAACTTATGCATCCCTGAAAAAATATTAGTAATGTAGGTAAACCTGAAATCGTTTTAATCGTAATTTTCCGATATGCCGTAATTTCAACTTGGGGGTTGCTCTTACATTTTGCTAAGTACCTAACAAGATCTGATTGTTCTCTTCCTCTTTTTCTGTACTTGATAAATTTAGTCTGAAATCAGAAAAACTAGAGATATTTTGTGCTTGCTCTGGATGTAATGTAATGTCAGTGATTAGATGTGAACCTGCAGTTCCTCAGTACATGTTTGATTCAAATGAGATTCGAGTATTAAAACCTTCAAAACAACTAAATCGAAGAGATTATATGTCCACGTTTTAGTACCGTAAATCCTCGAGTATAGTCCGCCCTTGAGTATAATACGCAGGGGATTTTTAAGGGGCTGTACCCCTGAAAAACCTAAACCTTGTGTATAATACGCATCCCTTCTCTAACTTGAGTCAAGGAGGTCTGTATAACGTCCTTGGTTTGTAAACATATATACGGTAACGTCCTTTATTATCATTGTATATATAGCATAATGCAAACGTGTAGCTTTTTTGTGCACTTTGTTTGCAGAAAATAAAGAAATAACAGTGAAAAATAAATATTAAGTAAATTGCCTTTCACATATTTATCACTATCAGTTACAAGCCCGACATCACAAAATGCGTCTGAATAAACATTGCCGGATAGCAAATAGAGACTCGGACATTGCTTAGAAAATATTTTTCATTTTTAACCTCGCATGTAGTACGCACTAGGGATTTTGACCTTTAAATTTTGGTAAAAAAATGCGGATTATACTCGAGGATTTACGGTATTTCCTTTTCGTTTCTATTTAGAGCAGTAGTTCTCAACCGGGCTCCGTATGGACCTTGAAGGTCCATATGACCCTTAGGGCTCCATATGGTCCTTGGGGGGGGGGGGTCCATATGACCATTGAGTGACTATATGGTGACTAAAATTTTGAGTGATCAAAATTTATCAACAATAAATTGGTTCAACTTCTACAATACACAAGATATTTCAACGAATGTTTTACATGATTCCTAATAATATTTAATTACAAAAAATATAATATGATTTTTTTTAAACATCGAAAGGCTAGAAAGGTTCATCTGATTAAAATAGGGATCAGAAGGATCCCTAGGTAAAAAATAGTTGAGAAAGTCTGGTTCAGAGAGTAAGCATTCATATTTTAAAGGTTGTTGTTGCTGAACTCGGAAGATACATGATCATAGATGTTCTAATTACGAGCGCCCATCTTTTATTTACGACATCGTGTACAGCGCTGGATTAACCATTAAACAAAATAAACACATGCTTAGGGTATCAAAGAAAGGGTAAATGGTTTACGGTACAAAAGAAATCACTTTAAGTTTGCTAAAATAATATCTGAAGTGGTTTACATGATCGGAAATATAATTTCAAAGTGTTCATGATATCATATTGAGGATCTTGATCAAAGATATTGCTATTAAAAATAAAAAAATGTAGGAGAAAAATTTTCAAATATAAATAAAGTGGAAGAATACAAACATAAATATTATTTTCCATCTTACTGCTAGTGTTGTTTCATTTTGAAAAATAAAAATTAATTTTATGGTTTGCAATTGTTTATATTTTAAATTACACACACACACACACACACACATTTATATATGGCGGGGGGGGGGGCACCAAAATCTTTTAAGTGTTGATGGCCTCTATAGGTCGTCTTAATCTGACCCCGATTATCATATATCAAGGACTACATTATCCAGCGTATTCTTCCTTTTTTAAAACAGTAGGGTGTGCTTTGAGAGAAATCAGTGAGCCATCTCTGAAAGAAGAACCGATCAAGCAAAGGTTTTTTGCAACGAATCACATAGATATATTTACAACCGAATTATGGTTAAAACATTTTCAAATGAGAATCGAAAACGGGTCTCTGAGAACACATATAATTCCGTGATGACCATCAACTACGAACTTAATAACACCCACCTTGTTATTTCTTCGGACTCTCTAATCAATCCGACTCCGTTCGGGAAATAATTCCAATCACATAAATTCGGATTATTTTCGCCGTCATTTCCATCACTCCGCCATTATAATCATCATCATCATCATCATCAGCCATAGTTTTGTTTAAGCCTTGGCGACTAAATTCTTCTATTTATAAAATAAGAGATTGTCTTCGACGAAAGGCTTATTGTGAATGACCGACTCACTCACAGTGCAGCCGATTGCCAGAGAGTGAGAGAAAGAAGGGGGAACGAAATCAGTGCCAATGCTTTTTTTCATCGACTCCGGTGGAATTGGAATCAATGATAAAGCTGACATAGGTGAGGTTTGAACTTAAAACAAATATCGTAAAAATATTTATTAGATAGACGCTGTTAACCAGTCAGCCATCCGCCCACGCTCGTTCGCTGAATGAATATTTGTTCTAACGCAAGTGGCTCATATTAATTCAGTCTATAGTAATACATACTTACAACATATTTTACATGAAAATATGGAAATATGCTGTATGTGTTGGTGTGTGTATGCGCATATGTATGCAAATATATAATACATGCTTACCACTTTCCATATCTATCTATCTATCTTTCTATCTATCTATCTATCTATCTATCTATCTATCTATCTATCTTTGTCTATTTTATACATATACATTATATCTATCTATATATTTATGTGTATATGACAAGAGAGAGAGAGAGAGAGAGAGAGAGAGAGAGAGAGAGGGAGAGAGAGAGAGGGAGAGAGAGAAAGAATGGGAGTTATTGGTAGATAGACATAAATAAATACACATATATACACATGTTATCACACCTACATATATTTCATACTCGCTTCTTGATGCAGGCTCGTGTATAATTTTGTCGATCAGATACAAAGTGAAGACCGTCAACCCATGTTTCGCTTGTGGTGTCTTTCTTCGCCGTGCACAAAGCTTCCTTGGAGCATTACAAAAAGGATTTAGCATGACCTTGCTCCAGCGCTTATAATCAATCCTACCGGATTAATTCATGGCCGCCTGTCCGACGGGCTTCTCTATGCTTTTCGCTCACTAAATCCCACTTGGAAGTCATTAACCAAAATGATACTGTAGAAGAAGAAGAAGAAGAAGAAGAAGAAGAAGAAGAAGAAGAAGAAGAAGAAGAAGAAGAAGAAGAAGAAGAAGAAGAAGAAGAAGAAGAAGAAGAAGAAGAAGAAGAAGAAGAAGAAGAAGAAGAAGAAGAAGAAGAAGAAGAAGAGGAAGAAGAAGAAGAAGAAGAAGAAGAAGAAGAAGAAGAAGAAGAAGAGGAAGAAGAGGAAGAAGAAGAAGAAGAGGAAGAAGAAGAAGAGGAAGAAGAAGAAGAAGAAGAAGAAGAAGAAGAGGAAGAAGAGGAAGAAGAAGAAGAAGAAGAAGAAGAGGAAGAAGAAGAAGAAGAAGAAGAAGAAGAAGAAGAAGAGGAAGAAGAAGAAGAAGAAGAAGAAGAAGAGGAAGAAGAAGAAGAAGAAGAAGAAGAAGAAGAAGAAGAAGAAGAAGAAGAAGAAGAAGAAGAAGAAGAAGACACATAGCGCAGGCGTGGCTGCTTGGTAAGAAGTTTGCTTTCCAACCAAATGGTTCCGGGTTCATATATGTATGTATATGTGTGTGTTTGTGCGTGTGTGAGTGTGAGTATTTGTGTGTGAGTGTGTATGGTTTGTCTTGAACAATCATCACTTGACAACAGGTGTTGGTTTGTTCACTTCCTCGTAACTTAGCGGTTTAGCAAAAAGAGACCGATTGGCTAAGTACCTGGCTTTAACAAAAAAAAAAAAAAAGAAGAAAAGAAAGTGCCGGGGTCGATTCATTCGGCTAAAAATTCTTCAAGGCAGTACCCCAGTATGGTCACCATCTACTGACTGAAACAAGACGTACCAAGTGTCGCGCAATGGGATCGAACCTAGAACTAGGTCGAGCGAATCGAAAAATATAAATGAAGGAGCGAAGGAATGAGAAACTAACCATTACGGGTGGAGTAAATGACAAAAATAATTAAAGACAGTGGAAGACTGGCCACGTTGCCAGCTTGCCCGATGGCAAGTGGGCCCCTGCGCCATTAGAATCAATATATGGGGGGCCCATGTTAGTATCTAAGGGGCCCATCCCCTCAAGTTTAAGAATTTTTTATTCACTCCTGGAAGAATGCATTAATTATTTCAGCCTGGCAGTGTTTGTGGACAGTTGAAAAGAATACTTTTAACAAATAAATGAATAAATAAATAAATGATAGCATTGTAGTTGCGGGTGGGTCCCCCTTGTAGTTGTGAGTGGGCCCCCTTAGTCTCCTGGCAACCAATATTTTTAGACTCAGTCCACCACTGATTAAAGATGTTATAGTTCAACCTCTGGTCTGTACTGACCACGCAAATTTATGATCAACTGTGTTCTAGTCATGACCAATAGGTATTATATTTAGGTTGGGTGTATCTACGACCAAATTACCTAATGTCAATGTGTTCTGTTTTATTGAAGGGCGATTTGGCTGCAGCTTTTCGTGTCATGCAACTACGTAGAGGCCCCTTCGAGATGACGCTCTCTTCATGATGTATGTATGTGTGTATGTATGTGTGTGTTGGTATGTATGTATGTATGTGTGTATGTATATGTGTATGTGTGTATGCAAGTATGTATGCATGCATGTAATATGTATGTGTGTGTATGCATGTATGTATATGTGTGTATGTGTGTATGTATTTATGTATGCCTAGATGTATGTATATTTCTATGCATGTATGTATGTATGAATGTATGTATGTATGTGTGTATGCATGTATGTATGTGTATATGGGTGTAAGTGTGTGTGTATGTGTGTATGTATGCATGCAGGTATGTATATACATGTGTGTATGTGTGTGTGCATGCATGTATGTATGTATATATTTGTGTATGCCTAGACGTATGTGTACTTCTATGTATGTATGTATGTATGTATGTATGTATGCATATATGTGTGTGTATGCGTGTATGTGTTTGCAGTTATCTACGTATTATGCAAGCGTATATCAGATGAGTAGCCTTTCTTTCCTTCTCTGTCTGTCTGTCTGTCTGTCTGTCTGTCTGTCTGCTTGCTTGTCTGTCTGAATACCTGTCTGTCTGCTTGCTTGTCTGTCTGAATACCTGTCTGTCTGTGTCGGGCACTAATGTATCTTTTGTGGGTATATGTGTATGTGTGTATGTATAAATAAATAAATAAATGTATGCGTGTTTGTATGCACGTATGTACGTATTTATGTATGTAAATATCAATCGATCGATCGATCGATCGATCGATCTTTCTGTCTCTATGTACCTGTTGTCATTATCTGCGTATTTATGCTTGCACATAACTATGAAGGTAGACATGTGTATACATGTATGTGAAATTATGTAACTCCGTATGTAGATAGGTAGGTAGATGCGTTTGTTTCACTGATCTTCGAGGTGCGTGTGTATGCATGGGTGTGCGTGCGTATTCGCGCGTGCTTGTCCATGCTCGTGTGCGTGTGTGCGTGTGTGTGTATGCGTGTATGTGCTTGTGTAGCGTGGTCATTATAAAAGGATCAAAATGGTATAAAAACAAATTCACATTCCTATCCAGTTCATCAAGTCACACCTTTCTATCTCAAAGACATGTAGAAAAGACATTGGTAAAGGTGAAAACCAAGAGAGAGAAGCCCTACGTGGTTTCTCTGACTGCTAGTAATCACAGTCAAATCTCTTGTAAACTACACCGCGTAAAAAAAAAAAAAATAACTGAATGAAAATAAAGATTTGAAAACAAATGTAGGTTTTGTTATATTATTGCACTATTAATGAAAGAAGGAATAAATATAAAGCGGGATGGTCGAAGCTGGAGTGTCTTCGGTCATAGGTCTTCTCCATCAGGACCGACCTGGGGTTAAACAGAAACAACAGACAACAACAATAATGACATAATAGTCACGGTTGGAACGTATTTGATCATGTCTGCTCGATCAG
>NC_142931.1:16715416-16752916 GCF_046866305.1 Octopus bimaculoides | reverse complement strand
TCTTAAAACCTACACAGTTTCCTTCTTCAATTCTCTAACTTTTTTCTTCACTCATATCTACATCCCTATCAATCCTCCTCACTCGTATCCAAACACACACACACACACACACACACACACACACACACACACACACACACACACACACACATATATATATAAGGCGAGCTGGCAGAAACGTTAGCACGCCGGGCGAAATGCTTAGCAGTATTTCGTCTGCCGTTACGTTCTGAGTTCAAATTCCGCCGAGGTCAACTTTGCCTTTCATCCTTTCGGGGTCGATTAAATAAGTACCAGTTACGCACTGGGGTCGATGTAATCGACTTAATCCCTTTGTCTGTCCTTGTTTGTCCCTTCTATGTTTAGCCCCGCGTGGGCAATAAGGAAATAAGAAAGCCCAGCTGTTTTAGAGCTGTATAGGAGATTATCAGGAAGAGAGTGCTTCTTCAGGAATTCACTGCCAACTCGTACAATGTTGCTCATTTCCCTTTTCAGGACTGCGTTAATATATTTTTTTTTCGCTGCTGTTGTTTAACAGGTGCTACCTGAGTGATATCATACGGCATTTGAAGGCCGTCTGCACTGTCCCTTACGTATCTCTATGTATGTATGTATGTATGTATGTATGTATGTATGTATGTATGTATGTATGTATGTATCGGTGTTAATTCCACAAAGTCTGCATCGGTTGTCACATTTTACTGCTTTTCCTGTATCCCTATCCCTTTTGTAAATCAGGAGGTTGATATTTCCTGTTCCTGGATTGCAAACGCATACTCTTCAAGTGGTATGTATGTATATATGCATGTATGCATGTATGCATGTATGCATGTATGTATGTATGTATGTATGTTTTTGCCTTGAGTTTTATTGAAGTTCTTCTTAAGAGAGTTCGAGCCGGTTCCTAACAAAGCGACAAGACTTTTTGAGTTAAGAGACTTTCCGGTGCTTGTAAATGTATGGTAAGTTGGAGTGTTGGTCGATGTGTCATTGTACACATCCATGTGTGTGCAGTTGTTCGCCTAAAGAATCTCAGATGGAGAATCTTTGGAAAATCTTCATTGTGCCGCTAATAGATTGGGTTTTGAGAATCTGCATCGGTTTCTTTTGCTCTTTCTTCAAAAAGCCTAGTATTTCAAGACAGGCTGCGGTGTATCACAAGTGGAGCCGAGGCCATAGTAGAAACACTTGCCTAAAGTGCCCACGCAGTGGCACTTTAGGAAAGTGTTTCTACAATAGTCTCGGGTCGGCTAAAGCCTCGCGAGTTTATTTCGTAGATAGATACTGAAATAAGCTCATCGTATGTATGTGTGTAGAAGACATTGCTATACCACGCTTTTAAATACCGAAACATGTCCGGAGTTGTCACACTACTACAAAAGATCAGACTCATATACATACATACATGATGATGGCCGTCCACTCGTGACCGAGGAAGACCATTGCTGACCTTTAGGGAGATTGTGCGCTCTAGCACTGACTTATATTTTGCATTTGCGGCTCCGTTGGTGGCTAAATAGCCCTGCTCTTAACAAGCATACACGACTGCAAACATTGCAAACCAAGCTTTCCCCATTTACTATGCTACCATTGCGCTTTCGATAAAATAAATATATATAGGAAAAAAAAAAAAAGAGCAGCACATATCGAGCAGAGGCCAACAATACCTCTACAGAGTTTTAGGTCCAATAAGGCTTGCACGACGCCTCACAGATCCTCTGCACTCTATTCACATTATCCAGAGACAAGCCATAACGAGATGTCTGGTGCCAATATAAGTCGCAGGCTCAGGGATGTGGGAGCGCCATGATCTCTAGCACAAACCAATGATCCCCAGTATGTCTAATGTCATTCCCTGCATATCTGGTTTTATATCAGAGTGACCTTCTCCTAGAGACATGCTTCAACAGAAGCTGAAGGGTGACTCACTCCCAGTGGTCTTCTAGCACGCCGGACACTATCCCAGAATTTCTGCGTAGCCGTGCTATTGCTAGATAGCCGTTGAGCCTGCACAAGGTTCATCCGACCTTTTAACAGGTTGTACTGGCTTCCATGTTACCAGTAGCACTTACGAGAGCCTCATAAGTGACCTAACATACATACATACATAAATACATAAACACACACATACACACACACACACACACACACACACACACACACACATATATATATATATATATATATATATATATATATATATATACACGACGAGCTTCTTTCAGTTTCCGTCCACCAAATCCAGTCACAAGGTTTGGCTTGGTCCGAGACTATAGTAGAAAACATTTGCCCAAGGTACCACATAATGGGACTGAACCCGGAGCCATGTGGTTAAGAAGCGAACTTCTTATCACACAACTACGGTCAAATCTATTTAATTTAATCATGTTTATTATTTATTTATTTATTTATTTATCAAATAACCATAGAAGATTAGTAGAAAGGAAAGATGACTACGACGTTCTTGTGGTTACTCTGAGTGTCGATAAAAAAATCAATGGTTTGTTTGTTCCGGATGACTTTCAGGCATGGGTCCATTGATAATTTCCAGAAATTCCTGTACTGGCAGATCTACAGTGAGAGAAAGCATAGCTACTTTGACGTAAAAACTGTAGAGGTATGGAAGTGTCGTCTGCTGGGCTTGTCCGAGATGTACACGGAGTAATGAAACCGTTCTACACATCCAGTTTCCGAGTATTGCTGACTTGTGAAATTATGTCGAATACCTGAGAGTTATCAATTGAGTCTATCGTGAAGATCGTCTTCCTGCCTTCCTCAAGCCAGAAAGGAGCAGGCAATTTTTAATTGTCTGATGGATTTGGCGAAATTGGTTGTGTTATGAACCAGATTGATATAAATAAAAAAAGACACCATTTCCCTCTGTCAACCCTTTATAAACGTCTTCAAGTTTCACTTGAAAAGGAAAATGAGGGTGAAAAGGTAAGTGCTAGTTTCTAGAAAATTTGTTGAAAGATAGATAAAAGTACCAAACATGGTCCAAGTGAGCAGGGTTAGGTTAGGGTTTTTGCTGCTATAGACACTGCTTTGAGCATGGGTCTGCAATATTAATTCCTTGAATGTACATTTGTAGATATTAACGTTGCAGATTAATAAACTATTTCAAAATTCCATTAAACTTTAGTGTAATTATTGTCTTAACACGCAACCTACCTCATATTGTGAACAACCAGCGAAGAATATATAACTAACCAACCATACTAAAAACTGTATCAAGATATTGATATTTTGCTTTTCGTCTTTCAAATCTTCAGATATTACAATTTTGTTTCCATGACAGAAGTATCATTTGCATGTGTTTCCAAATGTTTATTATTATCAATCCTATCATCATTGATTATATTATTATTTTCAGCTTCCATGTGAATAATACTTATTTCCACACAATCACTGTTTTCATTTAACTCTTCAACCTTTACGATACCTCCATTCACTTTTTCTTCGACGTTCATTGTCTCCTCGCTGATTCCTTTCTGTACACTCTCCATTTCAACTAGCGTTAGTAAATTTCTTCATTGAATCTTGCATGCCTGATTCATTAACTTTTCTGTCAACTCAAACATAAATTTGCTTTACCAATTTCTGAGCAATCTTCTACCAATACCTCCACCTTCTTTATTCTTTTCCCTCAGAGACCGTTCCGTCTAAACTGCATATCCTCTTTACTACATCTCCATCTCCCACGAATAATTATCATCGAATAATTATTGGATGATGACCAATTACTGCATGCTCAAGCACAGCATATCTGCAGATCATAACAGTTCTATTCACGTTAACGTCATTCATGTTCTCTGTTTTTCTTTCGCTTTCAATTCCGTTTATTCCTAGTAATTTGTTGTGATTAGTGAGAAAGACGCTGTTCATATCGAAACGCGGCTGAAGAGTCCCTCTTCTCCATGTCACAGATTTAATTACATCAGACTACAACTCGGGTCCTTTGAGATGAGACAACCACTGGTGTTTCTATTGGAACAACATCTTCAGAACAGTTAACCTCTTCAAGAAGCAACCTTAAGCCCCACCGGATACCAACCTGTTTCTCCATGGCTCTAAAAAGAGTTTTTATTAACATTATTTGTTTTTTTTCTTTACTATTGTTATAATCATTGTCATTATTATTTCTCTTTATCACAGCTTTTGTTGGAGCTCTTGGAGTCTTATATGCGTAGTGGACTTGCTACAAGCAACCTACGGTACCATACTACCCATTCTTTTCAGCTATCTAATGCTTTCCTCACTATTCTGGCCATGCCAAGGAGGCAAACTCTTGTAACAGTTCTACTGGGCACTCTCTTCCAATTTCCTAGATATTCCCCTTGATACCTTCTGATACTATTCCCAAAGACTCAACAATAATTGGCACTTTCTTCACCTTCCTCATCTCCCATAGCCGGTCTATTTCGAACTTAAGAGGGTTGTATTTATCTAATTTTTCGCCTTCCTTCTTGACTATTCGTGGTCAACTATATAGCATCTATGGAGCACCATGTCCACCACCACTAGGTACGGTCTGTTATGCTCTAGTACCTGATCTGTTTGAATTGGGATATCCCAGAGGATTTTGCTAGTCTCCGACGACTCCGCCACTCCCTGCGATTTGTGCTCATACCACGTCTTGCCTCTCTCTAGCCTCCACTTTTCGAACAGTTTCCAGTGTAGCACTTTCACTACCTAATCGTATCGCCACAACTTGTAGTGGTTTTGGGCAGGTCTAGAGCATTCATTCGTGATATAGGCAATGGCTTCATCCACCCTATTGGAGATACAACACAGCGAAGATATTTGCTCATTCCTAAGGTTGACCCTCCAGTTCGTGGCCAAAGCTCGGGCTTGCGCAGCCAGTATAGTGCTCTGCGTCTCTTATTTTAGGGTTCCTTTCATCAGCAAAAATCGTCTGTTTTTTGCAGCAACCTATTATTATTATTATTGCCTTGGCACAGCTACTAACGCTGGAGATGTACTACGGTGCAAGCTGTTCACTACCAGTGAACTAAGGTAACACCTCTTATTTTTCGAGCACCATCCAGAGTATTTGAGCAGTTCCAAGAAGTGCTGTGTTCTGCAAGTGCACCATCCTTATTTCAGCCCCTATTTGTTCCATGTACTTCTCAAGATTTTTACTCACTGTTCCCAGGGCTCCGAAAATTATTGGTACTACTACCACCTTTTTCATCGACCACAACTGCTTAACCTCCGAAGCTAACCTGTCATATCTTTCGACTTTTCTTTCTTCCTTATCGCATACCTTGTTGTCAGCTGGGCATGCTATATCTATGATCCAGCATAGTTTGCTTTCTATTATTATTATTATTATTATTATTATTATTATTATTATTATTATTATTATTATTATTATTATTATTATTATTATTATTATTATTATTATTATTATTATTATGTTTGACTTTTGTTTTGCATTTGTACAAGTTGGATCCAAGTCTCACCCAGAGACCTCAAGAGACAACAAGTTAGAAGTTCATGTAGGTGTTATGCCTAGGGTACCATATATTTGTATTTGTACAGTTTTGTTCAAGTGAATGTTTAAGAAACCATAAGAAAATTATGTGTTTGCTTTAAAATTTGAGATCACATAGACAGTATTTTACGTAGGATATGGGCAGTTCCCATGAGCACTATTTTTTGAACTTCAGCCATTTTGGGGTTTCCTGGAATCTGATCTAGGTAGTAATCAGCCCGTTTCGCTGTCATTCCCAGGGCACCTATGACAATAGGTATTGTTTTCGTCTTCAGATTCCACATTTTGCTAATTTCTATTTCAAGATCTTTATATTTGCTCAGTTTTTGGTAGGTCTTGACAGATACGTTTATATCGATTGGGACAGTCATATCAATGAGGAGGCATGATTTTTGTCTGAAGTCTTTCAGTATGATGTCTGGCCTATTTGCGTCTATCTTTCTGTCAGTTTGAATGGTGAAGTTCCAGAGGAGTGCAATGTGATCATTTTCAAGTACTGGGGGTGGTTTGTGTTCCCACCAGTTTTTATCATGGGGCAAGTCCAGGTTTTTGCATATTACCCAGTGAATATATTGTGCAGCTCTATCATGCCTGTTGAGATACTCTGTAGGCGCAAGCAGACTGCACATGGAGACAACATGATCGATGGTCTCATTTTGTTGTTGGCAAATACGACATAATGGGGAGCTGCCGTTCTTTAATATGTTGGCCTGGTAGTTCTTTGTAGGTAGGCATTGATCTTGGGCTGCTATGATAAACCCCTCTGTTTCTGATTTCAAGCCAGAGGCCATTAACCATTGGTGGGTAAGGGCTTTGTCAATATCTGCATTATTCGCTCTCTTTGGGTATTTGCCATTGAGAGGTTTTCCATGCCATTTTTCAGTCATAATAGCTAAGGCAGCAATTTTAGCACGGGTTTTCAAGCGCTTAGCTTTTTCTGCAGGTGTTTCTAGTTCGTCTAATTCTTGAATTTGTTGCAATTGGAATTCACTTAGATATTCCTTTGCCTGCTTTGTTACTGAGTAAGATGCTTTCTTGCTTTCATATTTTAAGACAAGTTTTAACATCCAGTCCTCAGAGTTTTTCTGATAGGTGTCTAGGCCAATTGTGGCTACCTTCATTGATAATGCCAGCTGTAAAAGTCCTCGGCCTCCTTCTTTTCTTGGCAGATAAAGACGTTCTATATCTGCCTTAGGGTGGTGCATTCTATGCATTGTCAACAGTTTTCGTATTTTTCTGTCAACATTACATATTTCAGTAATTGACCAGTTAACGATATTGAAACTGTAAGTCACGACTGGTATGGCTAGAGCATTGATCGCTTCGATCCTGTTTCTCGCGTTCAGCTCTGTCTTCAGTATTGCTCTCACCCTGCGATAACATTCTCTTCTGATTCTTTCCCTCATCACTGAGTGCTTGATATTGTCCCCTTCAATTACCCCTAGGTATTTGTAGCTCTCCGCTGGTTCTAACTCTTTTATGACATTTTGCTGGTCAAGGTTCACATTAGATGTATTTGTCATTTTTCCTTTGATAAAGGTAGCTTTTGCACATTTATCAAGGCCAAATTGCATCCTGATGTCATCACTGAAATCACTTATTATTATTATTATTATTATTATTCAGTAGTTTTATTTTTATAACGTGCTTTCACTTCACTACCGAGCGCAGCTCTGTGCGCCTTGGGTATGTGCTGTGGTTTGCTGTGGTGCTCTTATGTTTACTGTATTGAAAGAGTTTTGCGTAGGATGTGTGCAGTACCCAGTAGTGCAATTTTCTGTATGTTATATATATTTGTAAGTCCTGCTATTTTTGTTATGTATTTGTCTGAATATTTTTTTATTATACCTAAGGCACCTACTATGATAGGAATTGTTTCTGTTTTTAGATTCCACATTCGAGTTATCTCTATTTCCAGGTCTTTGTATTTTGAAAGTTTTTCCATTTCTTTTAGAGAAACGTTGTCATCTGCTGGTATTGATACATCAATTAGAAAGCATTTTTTTTCTTCATGATCTTTGACAACTATATCTGGTCTATTTGCCTTAATTTCTCTATCTGTGTGTATTGGCATATCCCAGAGTATGGTTGCTTTCTCGTTTTCTGTGACCTTTTCTGGCGTGTGTTTATACCATCTTTTTTCTGTTGTTATTCCATAATGTTGGCATAGCTTCCAGTGTATATAGGTCCCAGCTCTGTCGTGTCTGTGGATATATTCCTTCTTAGCCAGGACTGGGCAGCCAGAGATAATATGATTTATTGTTTCTTGTCGATCTCCACATATTCTACAGTTACTTGTTATATTTCTTTTCATTATGTGTTTTTGGTAATTTCTGGTGGGGAGGCTTTGGTCTTGTGCAGCAATTAAAAATCCTTCAGTTGCTGTTCTAGTTTTAGTTTGGATTTCATTTGTTTTATAGCTTTTGTTGTTTCTTCTTCTTCTTCTTCGTATTTGTTAGGTAGATTGATTTCTTGTTTGTATTTGTCAGCTTCCTTAAACACTGAAAACAGTTTTTTGTTTTGCTCGTGTTTTGTGGCTATTTGTATTAGTTTCTCTTGCTTCTGGAGTAGGTATTTTTGCAGTCCTATGGTGGTTATTTTATAATAGTTTTCTGCCTGGCACTCACACCTTTAACAGAATTGCTAAATAGAACTGGATGCGGTTACAAATGCTATGGAAAAACAGTCAGCCACCTTCTATATATGGATGACCTAAAATTATATGCAAAAAACGACAAAGAGCTAGAAACACTACTACAGACAGTACACGGCTTTACCAAGGAAATAGAAATGAAATTCGGATTAGAAAAATGTGCCAAAGCAACCCTGAAAAGAGGAAAATTAGTTAAAAGTAGCAATATAACACTAGATAAAGCCAATGAAATAAGAGAACTAGACGAAAGCCAACCATATAAGTATTTAGGAGTCAATGAACTAGATAGGATACAACATACACAAATGAAAGAAAAAATAAAGAAAGAGTACTATAGACGAGTTAGATCAATACTAAAAACAGAGCTCAATGCTAAAAACAAGATAATGGGTATCAACACTTTAGCTGTCCCAGTTATAAGCTACAGCTACAACATCCTTAACTGGACACTAAACGAACTATGTAAAATAGACAGGAAAACAAGAAAAATAATGACAGGATATAGGATGCACCACCCAAAATCTGACATAGAAAGGCTATATATACAACGCACAGAAGGTGGCAGGGGTCTTATACAGCTAGAAAACTATTATAAAATAACCACTATAGGACTGCAAAAATACCTACTCCAGAAGCAAGAGAAACTAATACAAATAGCCACAAAACACGAGCAAAACAAAAAAACTGTTTTCAGTGTTTAAGGAAGCTGACAAATACAAACAAGAAATCAATCTACCTAACAAATACGAAGAAGAAGAAGAAGAAGAAGAAACAACAAAAGCTATAAAACAAATGAAATCCAAACTAAAACTAGAACAGCAACGGACCATGATAAAACGATGGCAAGAAAAGCCCCTACATGGTAAATACTGGGCTAAACTAAATGCGAAAGAAATAGACAGAGAAAAATCCCAGCAATGGCTGAGAAGCTCAGGACTCAAAGCAGAGACTGAAGGATTTTTAATTGCTGCACAAGACCAAAGCCTCCCCACCAGAAATTACCAAAAACACATAATGAAAAGAAATATAACAAGTAACTGTAGAATATGTGGAGATCGACAAGAAACAATAAATCATATTATCTCTGGTTGCCCAGTCCTGGCTAAGAAGGAATATATTCACAGACACGACAGAGCTGGGACCTATATACACTGGAAGCTATGCCAACATTATGGAATAGCAACAGAAAAAAGATGGTATAAACACACGCCAGAAAAGGTCACAGAAAACGAGAAAGCAACCATACTCTGGGATATGCCAATACACACAGATAGAGAAATTAAGGCAAATAGACCAGATATAGTTGTCAAAGATCATGAAGAAAAAAAATGCTTTCTAATTGATGTATCAATACCAGCAGATGACAACGTTTCTCTAAAAGAAATGGAAAAACTTTCAAAATACAAAGACCTGGAAATAGAGATAACTCGAATGTGGAATCTAAAAACAGAAACAATTCCTATCATAGTAGGTGCCTTAGGTATAATAAAAAAATATTCAGACAAATACATAACAAAAACACCAGGACTTACAAATATATATAACAGAAAATTGCACTACTGGGTACTGCACACATTCTACGCAAAACACTTTCAATACAGTAAACATAAGAGCACCACAGCAAACCACAGCACATACCCAAGGCGCACAGAGCTGCGCTCGGTAGTGAAGTGAAAGCACGTTATAAAAATAAAACTACTGAATAATAATAATAATAATAATAATAATAATAATAATGAGCACATACCCAAGGCACACAGAGCTGCGCTCGGTAGTGAAGTGAAAGCACGTTATAAAAATAAAACTACTGAACAATAATAATAATAATAATAATAATAATAATAATAATAATAATAATAATAATAATAATAACATAATAGCAGATCCAGAGACAATGCCTGAACGGCTCACAAAAGGGAAAACCATCTTAATCCCCAAATCCACGGAAACGGAGAAACCACAAGACTATAGACCTATAACCTGTCTCCCTACGATCTACAAAGCCTTTACTGCAATAATATCGCAGAGAATGAGTAAACACCTGGAAAATAACAACCTGTTTCCAGAAGAGCAGAAGGGATGCTGCAAGGGCTCATACGGCTGTAAAGATCAATTATTGATCAATAAAGCCATAATGGGTATCAACACTTTAGCTGTCCCAGTTATAAGCTACAGCTACAACATCCTTAACTGGACACTAAACGAACTATGTAAAATAGACAGGAAAACAAGAAAAATAATGACAGGATATAGGATGCACCACCCAAAATCTGACATAGAAAGGCTATATATACAACGCACAGAAGGTGGCAGGGGTCTTATACAGCTAGAAAAATTATTATTATTATTATTATTATTATTATTTTTATTGTTGTTGTTGATGTTGTTGTTGTTGTTGTTGCTGTTGTTGTTATTAATATTATTATTATCATTATTATTGTTCAGTAGTTTTATTTTTGTAACGTGCTTTCACTTCACTACCGAGCGCAGCTCTGTGTGCCTTGGGTATGTGCTGTGGTTTGCTGTGATGCTCTTATGGTTACTGTATTGAAAGTATTTTGCGTAGGATGTGTGCAGTGCCCAGTAGTGCAATTTTCTGTATGTTATATATATTTGTAAGTCCTGGTGTTTTTATTATGTATTTCGCTGAATATTTTTTTATTATACCTAAGGCACCTACTATGATAGGAATTGTTTCTGTTTTTAGATTCCACATTCGAGTTACCTCTATTTCCAGGTCTTTGTATTTTGAAAGTTTTTCCATTTCTTTTAGGGAAACGTTGTCATCTGCTGGTATTGATACATCAATTAAAAAGCATTTTGTTTTCTTCATGATCTTTGACAACTATATCTGGTCTATTTGCCTTAATTTCTCTATCTGTGTGTATTGGCATATCCCAGAGTATGGTTGCTGATATATATCTTCTGCTTTAATGCTGTGTTCGTGGCCGATAAGTCCGCTTCCCCCTCTTTTTCTTGGTACATACAGGAGTTGATCTTTGGTACCTCTGCACTTACGCTTGCAACCGTTCTGTCATGTGGCAGGACTCCATTTTTTTTTCTAGATGTTCGTACATTGACTCTGCGAGTATTCCAGTCAATAACTTCCACATAAGTGGCAAACAGGATATCGGCCTGTAATTGTCTACCGTATTGCCTTTTTCGATGTTTTTCAGGCACAGCAGTGTCCTACCCAATGTCAACCACTCTGGTGTTGCTTGGTCGGCATTTAGCAAGGTGTTGAATTGCGCAGCTATTCGTGCATGACATTCACCAAATCTTTTGATCCAGTAGCCTTGAACTCCATCTGATCCCGGGGCCTTCCAGTTGCTCATTTTTTTGCTGATTTCCTTCACTTCCTCAACTGAAATGACTAGTTCTGCCTGTTTGTTTCAGTTCTTGCAACCATTCAGCATCCTTCTTGTGCTCCTTGTCTTTGCTCCAGATGTCAACCCAAAACCTTTGACTTTCAATGTTATCTGGTATCAACTTTTCATCTGTCCACTCTCCATCTATTTCTTTATAGAATCTCTTCTGATCTACTCTGAATAACCTATTCTGGTAGTAACCCTTCATTCTTTGGTCGTATCTTACCATCTTTGCTTCCTTTGCAACGAGGCGCTGTTTCAGTTCCTCCACTACTACTTTCAGGCCCTTTCTTTCAATATCATACTTCCTTTTCAGCGTCCTGTATTTTTGTTCACTTTTAAGCTCCCCTCTCTCTTTTCGGTCTAACACAGAGATTTCCTTCGAGAGCATTTCTAACCCTGCCTGGATTATTCTTTTCCACCATGGATCTTTTCTTTTGTCACTCCCATTGTGTTTCTTCATTGTTATTATTATTATTATTATTATTATTATTATTATTATTATTATTGTTGTTGTTGTTGTTGTTGTTGTTGTTGTTGTTGTTGTTGTTGTTGTTGTCGTTGCTCTTATTGTTTTCGTTGCTATTGTACTTGCAAGGAAAGCACATCTGTTCGAAGGTCCTGAATTATTGTTAAATTTTATCGCTTTTAAGAACGTTATGTGTACATTTGTTGCACCATATCTATCTATCTATCTATCTATCTATCTATCTATCTCTTCTCACGGACGTGCTGTCACATCGGCTGCGAAGGTAAACGTTTATTTGACCTTTTACTGTCCACATTTTGTTGGAATTTTTAAATAATTTTGTTGCGAAGCACCTAGGCTTCATTTGTGTGTATTTTCAAGGGCAGGAATTGACCCCCAGGGGCAGTTTCGGCCCTAGCAAAATACAAAAATTTCCTTCTTGACATTTAAAAAATGTCGAGAAACATAATTTTGGAACGCTTGTCTTGTTCTTTTGACAAGCATTTCCCGAGGCTTCAGATGCCAGAAGAGAAAAAAGAACAGAATAGCGCGTGCGCATGCAGTGACAGGAACGCAGTTGCTATAAACGTCACAAAGACTGTGAGTACAGCTACTAACAGCCCTCTCACCACCACCACCACCACCAACACCACCAACACCAACAACAAAAACAAAACTGTAACCAAGGTTACAAAACCATGCGTGAAAACCGTCACAAATGTCTCTGACGTAAGCACCACTGCTGCTGACGCCATCATCACCACCAACGACAACAACAACAACAACAACAACAGCAACAACGACAACAACAACAACAACAGCAACAACAAGGAAGTAAAGTTATCGGCCGTCAGCAATGACACCATCACCTGTTCAACAAACTCTGCTGCCACTACCACCACCTTTGAACCAGGCAGTACATACACCAACATAAACAAAAATATCCAGAAGAACATGTCCGCCAGCACAACAAAAACAAATTTCGCAAATGCTCTAAAGGAAAAAAGAACAACAGTGACATTCACACAAAAACAAATAAAAGACACAAAATCCCTTCTTACGAAAGAAGGAGATGATGTCAGAATTAACATCCCAAAAGATATTATAGAAATGAAAAACAAAAAGTGCATCATTTATAAACTGGTAAACACAAAAACCAGACGTGTAGAAAATGTTAGCACAGATAAAATTGAAGTTTGTCTTAGAAAAATTTGGCCTTATCAGAATCATGTCACCTGGGGAAGGAAATTCGGAACGGTGCAAGTAAGGTTTCTGGATGAAAATTTAGCTAAACAATTTTCGACACTCTCTCTCCGCACAGATGACTTGGTAATGATACCGAGTTATCTAGGACAGAGAGTGACCAAAGTTATGATAAAAAATGTGCCATCGGAGGTGGACACCCAATGGCTGATATCGGCCGTGTGCCTGGAAATGGAGGAGGCAAATATTTTGGAGATTACGGTCGGAGAGGAAAAGAACTGGGGAGGGAAAAATCTGGAAATCCTTCTCCACATCACGGAGGAGGCTTCACAGAAAATTCCTCCAAACATTAGATTGGCAGAGGACCACAAGCTGTATGTGGTGGTAGAGGGCAGGCGACCTCGCTGTTACCTATGCAACAGCGACGCACATCTGAAAAAGGACTGCCCTCTGGCCGCTAAACAAAAACAACAACAACAACAACAACAACAACAACAACAACAACAACAACAGAAGCAACTACCAAATACCCCCAACAGAAAAACCTTACTACCAACACCACCAGCAACGCAAAAAACAACAACAGAAATATCAGCAATAACCACAACAGAAAAGACAACAGAAACTGCAAAAACAGAAGAAAAAAAAGAAAATTCCAAGACTGCCTCTCCCTCCCCCATATCACATACACCACACATAAATAACAAGGAGCCAACATCAATAAAAACAGCAACACAAACATTCACAGAAACACACACAGACGCACAAAATTTGCCGTTACCTCTTTCTGACTCCTCAGATCTCCCATCATCCGATGAAGAGAGTGGGGAGGAGTGGAAAATAGCTACGAAAGGAAAGAGGAAGCGCAGTAAGAAGAAAACAAAACAAAATGCAAACACAAACAAAGCAGGGAGATTCACATCTCCCGAAAATACTACTAACACCAATAGTAATATAAAAAAAACAATGCTAACAGCAATAGACAGTACAAACACAGAGTTGATGAATTACATCAACTCTAAAACAAACATCACAAATAACGATATCAAAACCAACAACCACCCACGTACAACACCGCCAAAACACATTAAAATTATTCATGTAACACCAGCATTACACAACACAATAAAATCCCTCTACCCCAACTCGGTAGGGGGATTCCAGAAATATTTGTGCAAGAAATTGTACAATAGCCTCCTTGGTGAAAAATCCAAGGAGGAAACAAAACTTTCTAACGGCAAGTAACACTCTGTTCTTTTGTTTTGTGCTTTAAAGCACACGTATAAATAGAATCATGGTGAAGATTGGTTGTGTGAATGTGCGTGGCTTAGGGTCCCCTTGGAAACAAGGGTACCTCTTAAATGACATCAAGTCACACAATTTGGATATCATAGCCATTAGTGAGACCAGACTCCATGAACCGCGGGCCCTAAAGTCCATGTTTGGCGGACAGTTTAACATTTATTTTTCTCCCTGTCTGCCGAGGATGGGCGGTAGTGGCACGGCGGTTCTTTTTCGCAAGAGTCTGGATCTCCAAGTAAAGACGATATTTACGGACCCGGAGGGTAGACTGGTTGTCCTAGATGTGGACGGCAGCGATGGAGGCGCTTTTCGGTTGCTGGCAGTTTATGTGCCTCCTTTAACAGGTCGGTCAGACTTCTTTCGACGTCTAGAAGTATTCCTGGGAACGTCTCGTCCCTTACTTTTAGTGGGGGATTGGAATGCTACCTTGGACACGCATCTAGACTACGTGGGGAGTGACAAAAGTAGAAGGGGATGCAAAAGCCTCATAGACCTGCTCAGACGCTTCCAGTTGTCTGACAGGTACCGACTCGACCACCCAAATGTGCCAACGTGGACTTGGAGCAACCGCATTGGGTCGTCGAGATCGTATCTAGATAGGATAGTGTGTAGGACAAGAGATAGAGATAGTTTAGGATGTCCACAGTTCCACATAGTCAGCTACACGGATCACAAACTTGTGACGTGTACGCTAGACTTAGATAAGGCGCATAGGCAGGGTCCCGGTTACTGGAAACTAAACGCGTCTTTCCCGTCGAGACAGGTTTTCAGAGACCGGATTAGCACGTTAGTAAAGAGGGCTTTGACGGGAGCCATCGTCAACAACAAATGGTGGTTTGCCCTCAAGAGAGCAGTGAGGGCGGAAGCAATAAGGTATAGCAGGGCACTAGCTGTAGAGAGGAACAGAGAAGAGGGGGAGCTAGTGATAAAGTTAGAAGAGGCATTGCGAAGTGGCATCGCATCCGACGTTTTAGCGGCGAGGTTGGCCCTCGACCAACACTTCAATGCTAAACACGAAGGGTGTGCTGTCAGGGCAAGGATGCGTGCTCTGAGGAATGAAGGTGTTGGAGCCGCACGAGAGGCCCGGGTGGCGGAGGCGCAGCGGGGTAACAGAGCCACCATCCGGTCTCTGGTAGACGAACAGGGGCGCGAATTGCTCGAGCCGAGCAAGATGTGCGAGGCGTTTCAGCGGCATTTTGCCCGACTGTTCGGGAGGAGTGGCGAGCGAGAAGGCAGGGTGGACTTTAGTGCCTACCTGCACAGCTTGCCACGACTCTCGGCAAGAGAGGCGGAGTGCTGCGAAGGGGTCATCACGGCGGAGGAGGTGAGGGACGCGATGGCGGGTTGCTCGACGGACAAATCTCCGGGTTTGGATGGTCTGCCCTACGAGCTTTACAACTGTATGCCAGACTTGTTTGGAGAAGTCTTGGCGGTCGTGTACTGCAACTGGCAGCAGAACGGGAGCATTCCCGGTTTTGTGAGCCGAGGAGCGGTAACGCTGCTGAAGAAAGATCCAAACAAGGGGGACGCCATAGATAACTTTAGGCCCATCACTCTGCTCAATGCAGACATGAAAATTTTGGCCAAGGTGTTAGCCAAGCGGTTGGCGCTTGTCATCGAGAAACTGGTCGGCACGGAGCAGACGTGCGCCGTGCCGGGCCGGAGCATCCATGACAACCTCCATCTGATGCGCTACATCATAGAGAGGGTAGTTAAGGAACCTGGCATGGGTGGGGCCCTGATCAATTTGGATCAATCGAAAGCTTTCGATAGGGTAGACCATCGATACTTGGAGGCCGTCCTCGAAGCGGCCGGCTTCGGTCCCGTTTTCCGCGGCTGGATGGCTGCCTTGTACACAGGCATCCGTTCGGTTGTTCGCGTCAATGGACGTCTATCGGGACCCTTCGACATTGCACGTTCGGTTCGTCAGGGATGCCCCCTGTCGCCGCTCCTGTACGTATTGACTCTCGAGCCACTACTGCGGAAGCTGGCGACGCTGAGGGGCATCCCGCGAGAACTGGGGTGCGGGACGAGCGTGTCGGCATACGCGGACGACGTCACCGTCATAGCGTCTAGCCACGAGCACATCGAGCTTGTCGGCGAGACGCTGAAAGACTACGAAGCGGTGACGGGAGCGAAAATCAACCGGGATAAGTCGGTGGGTTTGCTGCTCGGCACCTGGAGAAGCAAGCCCATACCGTCCGGCAGCGCCTCAGTAGTGGGACGCTGGACGGACGGTCCGGTCAAGTTGCTCGGAGTCTGGTTCGGTCCGGACCTGCAAACGGAGAAGAACTGGGACGAGATAACGAGTAGGGTGGCCACTCTCTGCCGGCAATGGTCCGAGAGGAAGCTGTCCCTAAAAGGTCGGGCGGAGGTGGCGAACGCGTACATCGCGTCCGTCATCGAATACCGCCTGACCGTCGTGCCTTGTCCCGATCGCGCCATCACCGAAATGGAGCGCATCCTCTTCCGCTTTTTGTGGAAAGGAAGCGTTCCGATGGTGAGGCGATCCGTTTGTTGCCAACACCCGCTGAAAGGAGGGCTGGGCATGCCGTGGTTGATGATGCGCAGACATGCGCTGAGACTGCGACATCTCCGGCTCTACGTAGACGACGGTGAGCAGGTGTGGTCGCCGTTTGTGCGACGCGCTTTCCCGCAGCTCGTCTCCATGACCGAGCTGCAGTCGTGGATCAAAAAGAGGCCGAGGAATGGCGAATGGCACCGTGAGTGTCGCGTTGCTCTGCAACAACTTTGCCGTCCCGGGTCGACCTTGAGCGGCTGCATCACAACGAAGTCATTCTATAGGGGATTAGTGGAGGGCAGGTACGACGACGATCTCGGGGCGAACCTGGGCGTCGACGAGGAATACCTGACCCGCCTGTTCAGGACGACTTTCGGGCCGGGACTTATGGACAACTTCCAGAGATCCCTGGCCTGGCAGTGTTACCGAGAGGCGCTACCCGTTCGGGATAAGCTCTATAGACACGGCTCGCGAAATGTGGGGCCGACCTGCCCGAGATGCGGTCAGAGCGATGAAACCGTTCTGCACGCACTCGTGCAGTGTCCAACCATTTCGGAGCTGTGGGCTTATGTCGAACGACTGCTGTCGCGTGTGGGACGAGTCGGTTTATCAACCGAGTCTATCGTCAATATCGTCACGCCTCCTTCCTTTAAACGGGAAGGAAGAGCTGTATTTATCGTACTTGTGGCTATGGCCAAAGAATGCATCTGGTGGACGCGTCTGAAAGGATTAGAGACAAATACTTTCCTCTCTGGTCAATCTCTCATCAACTTTTTCAAGTATCACTTGAAAAGGAAGGTGAGAGTAGAGAGGCAAGTGTTGTCTAGCAAATGTTTCGAAAAAAGATGGATACATGTAGCAAGAATGGCACGTATAAATGACGAAGCCACCTTGACCATGATTCTATAAAACGTTTTAAAATTTTGTAAACAGAGAAATTTTATTTAACAAACTGTGACGCTAAAGACCGAGGTTACCGTGGTCTTTTCGTAGGTTTTTCTTTCCACGGATAACCTCCCCATTTATTGGGAATTTTTTGTATTTTTCGTATTTTTTGTAAATACCCCAAACGTTTTGCGATGTTTTTTTTTTTTTTTTTTTTTTTTTTTTTTTTTCATCGTTATCCCCACTTTTGTTTTTTTTTCTGCTTTGTTTTCGACCCCCTCGAAAAGAAAAACTCTACATTTGTATTTTGTCCCCTCTGTGTTGAGCCCTGTGTGGCTAATAAAGAAACCTATCTATCTATCTATCTATCTATCTATCTCTATGGACGGACGGTAGACGTGTCGGCTCTGTAAGTTTTGCCTTTTTCATGTTTTAAAAAGTTTGTTTGTAAAATTTATTTTATATACAAAGTTGTATAACAACTTGTAGACTCTCTGGTGCAAGTTTTTTGCGACGGAAATCTGCCCTGTGTGGCACATTTCCAGGATATGAAAACCAATCTCGGCTTTCTAGCCATTTTTTTTGAGACGATGGCGTCTTGTAGCCATGAAAATTTTTGTGAAACGAACGCTGCAGTCTGCAGTGTTTCGTTCGAAAAAGAATTTCCTAGTCTTCCTTCCTCACAGTTAAAGGAGAGAATGGAGAAAAAGAAAGACTCTGCTGCTACAGCAGTCTTGCCTGCCAACGTAACCAGTGACAACAACAACAACAACAACAACAACAACAACAACAACAACAGCAGCAGCAGCAGCAGCAGCAACAACAACAACAAGGACACAAATGTCCTTGCTAACAAAACCACTGTCCTCACCACTGATACCACCACTACCACCACCACAACGAACTTTGCCGAGGCTTTGAAGCCTAGGAAAAGAATTTTGAATATATCGAAAGAGAAATTACTTGCATGCAAAAGCATGCTAAGTAAAAAGGACGTTACAGTCCATCTTCAAACGCCCGCGGACTTTAAGATAAACATCGAAAAAAAAACTATCATCTACAGAACCATTAATTTAAAGACAAAGACAGTGGAAAAATTCACTCAAGAAAATGTTGAGAGATGCTTGAAGCCGATTTGGTCTTACAAGACTTACATAACGAGAGGTTTGAAATTCGGAACGATAGAAGTAAGACTAGACAGCGAGCAGCGAGCGAAGGACCTCTCCACTAAGTCATTACAGCATGAGAACCTGCTCATGATCCCTACGTACCTTGGTCGTAGGGTTACGAAAATAAAAATTTCGAATGTGCCTCCTGAAATTGAGGAAGAATGGCTAGTATCTGCCATATGTCTAGGCATAGAGGAGGAGATAAACATACTAGAAGCATCTGCCGTTTGCAATCAAAACTGGATTGGCCAGGAATTTCAACTCCTGGTACAAATTGATCCAGCAAACTGGGAAAAAATTCCACATAGAATCCAATTAACTGAGGATTCAATTTTTCATGTTTTCGTCGAAGGCAGAAGGCCAGTTTGCTACGTTTGTAGTAGCAAAACTCATCTTCAAAAAACATGCCCAGTAGCCCAGAAGAAAAGGCAACAACAACGGCAACAATACAAAGAAAAACAACAACAACAACAACAGAAGCAACTACCAAATACCCCCAACAGAAAAACCTTACTACCAACACCACCAGCAACACAAAAAACAACAACAGAAATATCAGCAATAACCACAACAGAAAAGACAACAGAAACTGCAAAAACAGAAGAAAAAAAAGAAAATTCCAAGACTGCCTCTCCCTCCCCCATATCACATACGCCACACATAAATAACAAGCAGCCAACATCAATAAAAACAGCAACACAAACATTCACAGAAACACACACAGACGCACAAAATTTGCCGTTACCTCTTTCTGACTCCTCAGATCTCCCATCATCCGATGAAGAGAGTGGGGAGGAGTGGAAAATAGCTACGAAAGGAAAGAGGAAGCGCAGTAAGAAGAAAACAAAACAAAATGCAAACACAAACAAAGCAGGGAGATTCACATCTCCCGAAAATACTACTAACACCAATAGTAATATAAAAAAAACAATGCTAACAGCAATAGACAGTACAAACACAGAGTTGATGAATTACATCAACTCTAAAACAAACATCACAAATAACGATATCAAAACCAACAACCACCCACGTACAACACCGCCAAAACACATTAAAATTATTCATGTAACACCAGCATTACACAACACAATAAAATCCCTCTACCCCAACTCGGTAGGGGGATTCCAGAAATATTTGTGCAAGAAATTGTACAATAGCCTCCTTGGTGAAAAATCCAAGGAGGAAACAAAACTTTCTAACGGTAAGTAACACTCTGTTCTTTTGTTTTGTTCTTTAAAGCACACGTATAAATAGAATCATGGTGAAGATTGGTTGTGTGAATGTGCGTGGCTTAGGGTCCCCTTGGAAACAAGGGTACCTCTTAAATGACATCAAGTCACACAATTTGGATATCATAGCCATTAGTGAGACCAGACTCCATGAACCGCGGGCCCTAAAGTCCATGTTTGGCGGACAGTTTAACATTTATTTTTCTCCCTGTCTGCCGAGGATGGGCGGTAGTGGCACGGCGGTTCTTTTTCGCAAGAGTCTGGATCTCCAAGTAAAGACGATATTTACGGACCCGGAGGGTAGACTGGTTGTCCTAGATGTGGACGGCAGCGATGGAGGCGCTTTTCGGTTGCTGGCAGTTTATGTGCCTCCTTTAACAGGTCGGTCAGACTTCTTTCGACGTCTAGAAGTATTCCTGGGAACGTCTCGTCCCTTACTTTTAGTGGGGGATTGGAATGCTACCTTGGACACGCATCTAGACTACGTGGGGAGTGACAAAACTAGAAGGGGATGCAAAGGCCTCATAGACCTGCTCAGACGCTTCCAGTTGTCTGACAGGTACCGACTCGACCACCCAAATGTGCCAACGTGGACTTGGAGCAACCGCATTGGGTCGTCGAGATCGTATCTAGATAGGATAGTGTGTAGGACAAGAGATAGAGATAGTTTAGGATGTCCACAGTTCCACATAGTCAGCTACACGGATCACAAACTTGTGACGTGTACGCTAGACTTAGATAAGGCACATAGGCAGGGTCCCGGTTACTGGAAACTAAACGCGTCTTTCCCGTCGAGACAGGTTTTCAGAGACCGGATTAGCACGTTAGTAAAGAGGGCTTTGACGGGAGCCATCGTCAACAACAAATGGTGGTTTGCCCTCAAGAGAGCAGTGAGGGCGGAAGCAATAAGGTATAGCAGGGCACTAGCTGTAGAGAGGAACAGAGAAGAGGGGGAGCTAGTGATAAAGTTAGAAGAGGCATTGCGAAGTGGCATCGCATCCGACGTTTTAGCGGCGAGGTTGGCCCTCGACCAACACTTCAATGCTAAACACGAAGGGTGTGCTGTCAGGGCAAGGATGCGTGCTCTGAGGAATGAAGGTGTTGGAGCCGCACGAGAGGCCCGGGTGGCGGAGGTGCAGCGGGGTAACAGAGTCACCGTCCGGTCTCTGGTAGACGAACAGGGGCGCGAATTGCTCGAGCCGAGCAAGATGTGCGAAGCGTTTCAGCGGCATTTTGCCCGACTGTTCGGGAGGAGTGGCGAGCGAGAAGGCAGGGTGGACTTTAGTGCCTACCTGCACAGCTTGCCACGACTCTCGGCAAGAGAGGCGGAGTGCTGCGAAGGGGTCATCACGGCGGAGGAGGTGAGGGACGCGATGGCGGGTTGCTCGACGGACAAATCTCCGGGTTTGGATGGTCTGCCCTACGAGCTTTACAACTGTATGCCAGACTTGTTTGGAGAAGTCTTGGCGGTCGTGTACTGCAACTGGCAGCAGAACGGGAGCATTCCCGGTTTTGTGAGCCGAGGAGCGGTAACGCTGCTGAAGAAAGATCCAAACAAGGGGGACGCCATAGATAACTTTAGGCCCATCACTCTGCTCAATGCAGACATGAAAATTTTGGCCAAGGTGTTAGCCAAGCGGTTGGCGCTTGTCATCGAGAAACTGGTCGGCACGGAGCAGACGTGCGCCGTGCCGGGCCGGAGCATCCATGACAACCTCCATCTGATGCGCTACATCATAGAGAGGGTAGTTAAGGAACCTGGCATGGGTGGGGCCCTGATCAATTTGGATCAATCGAAAGCTTTCGATAGGGTAGACCATCGATACTTGGAGGCTGTCCTCGAAGCGGCCGGCTTCGGTCCCGTTTTCCGCGGCTGGATGGCTGCCTTGTACACAGGCATCCGTTCGGTTGTTCGCGTCAATGGACGTCTATCGGGACCCTTCGACATTGCACGTTCGGTTCGTCAGGGATGCCCCCTGTCGCCGCTCCTGTACGTATTGACTCTCGAGCCACTACTGCGGAAGCTGGCGACGCTGAGGGGCATACCGCGAGAACTGGGGTGCGGGACGAGCGTGTCGGCATACGCGGACGACGTCACCGTCATAGCGTCTAGCCACGAGCACATCGAGCTTGTCGGCGAGACGCTGAAAGACTACGAAGCGGTGACGGGAGCGAAAATCAACCGGGATAAGTCGGTGAGTTTGCTGCTCGGCACCTGGAGAAGCAAGCCCATACCGTCCGGCAGCGCCTCAGTAGTGGGACGCTGGACGGACGGTCCGGTCAAGTTGCTCGGAGTCTGGTTCGGTCCGGACCTGCAAACGGAGAAGAACTGGGACGAGATAACGAGTAGGGTGGCCACTCTCTGCCGGCAATGGTCCGAGAGGAAGCTGTCCCTAAAAGGTCGGGCGGAGGTGGCGAACGCGTACATCGCGTCCGTCATCGAATACCGCCTGACCGTCGTGCCTTGTCCCGATCGCGCCATCACCGAAATGGAGCGCATCCTCTTCCGCTTTTTGTGGAAAGGAAGCGTTCCGATGGTGAGGCGATCCGTTTGTTGCCAACACCCGCTGAAAGGAGGGCTGGGCATGCCGTGGTTGATGATGCGCAGACATGCGCTGAGACTGCGACATCTCCGGCTCTACGTAGACGACGGTGAGCAGGTGTGGTCGCCGTTTGTGCGACGCGCTTTCCCGCAGCTCGTCTCCATGACCGAGCTGCAGTCGTGGATCAAAAAGAGGCCGAGGAATGGCAAATGGCAACGTGAGTGTCGCGTTGCTCTGCAACAACTTTGCCGTCCCGGGTCGACCTTGAGCGGCTGCATCACAACGAAGTCATTCTATAGGGGATTAGTGGAGGGCAGGTACGACGACGATCTAGGGGCGAACCTGGGCGTCGACGAGGAATACCTGACCCGCCTGTTCAGGACGACTTTCGGGCCGGGACCTATGGACAACTTCCAGAGATCCCTGGCCTGGCAGTGTTACCGAGAGGCGCTACCCGTTCGGGATAAGCTCTATAGACACGGCTCGCGAAATGTGGGGCCGACCTGCCCGAGATGCGGTCAGAGCGATGAAACCGTTCTGCACGCACTCGTGCAGTGTCCAGCCATTTCGGAGCTGTGGGCTTATGTCGAACGACTGCTGTCGCGTGTGGGACGAGTCGGTTTATCAACCGAGTCTATCGTCAATATCCTCACGCCTCCTTCCTTTAAACGGGAAGGAAGAGCTGTATTTATCGTACTTGTGGCTATGGCCAAAGAATGCATCTGGTGGACGCGTCTGAAAGGATTAGAGACAAATACTTTCCTCTCTGGTCAATCTCTCATCAACTTTTTCAAGTATCACTTGAAAAGGAAGGTGAGAGTAGAGAGGCAAGTGTTGTCTAGCAAATGTTTCGAAAAAAGATGGATACATGTAGCAAGAATGGCACGTATAAATGACGAAGCCACCTTGACCATGATTCTATAAAACGTTTTAAAATTTTGTAAACAGAGAAATTTTATTTAACAAACTGTGACGCTAAAGACCGAGGTTACCGTGGTCTTTTCGTAGGTTTTTCTTTCCACGGATAACCTCCCCATTTATTGGGAATTTTTGTATTATTTCGTATTTTTTGTAAATACCCCAAACGTTTTGCGATGTTTTTTTTTGTTTTTTTTTTTTTTTTCATCGTTGTCCCCACTTTTGTTTTTTTTCTGCTTTGTTTTCGACCCCCTCGAAAAGAAAAACTCTACATTTGTATTTTGTCCCCTCTGTGTTGAGCCCTGTGTGGCTAATAAAGAAACCTATCTCTATGGACGGACGGTAGACGTGTCGGCTCTGTAAGTTTTGCCTTTTTCATGTTTTAAAAAGTTTGTTTGTAAAATTTATTTTATATACAAAGTTGTATAACAACTTGTAGACTCTCTGGTGCAAGTTTTTTGCGACGGAAATCTGCCCTGTGTGGCACATTTCCAGGATATGAAAACCAATCTCGGCTTTCTAGCCATTTTTTTTGAGACGATGGCGTCTTGTAGCCATGAAAATTTTTGTGAAACGAACGCTGCAGTCTGCAGTGTTTCGTTCGAAAAAGAATTTCCTAGTCTTCCTTCCTCACAGTTAAAGGAGAGAATGGAGAAAAAGAAAGACTCTGCTGCTACAGCAGTCTTGCCTGCCAACGTAACCAGTGACAACAACAACAACAACAACAACAACAACAACAACAACAACAACAACAACAGCAGCAGCATCAGCAGCAGCAACAACAACAACAAGGACACAAATGTCCTTACTAACAAAACCACTGTCCTCACCACTGATACCACCACTACCACCACCACAACGAACTTTGCCGAGGCTTTGAAGCCTAGGAAAAGAATTTTGAATATATCGAAAGAGAAATTACTTGCATGCAAAAGCATGCTAAGTAAAAAGGACGTTACAGTCCATCTTCAAACGCCCGCGGACTTTAAGATAAACATCGAAAAAAAAACTATCATCTACAGAACCATTAATTTAAAGACAAAGACAGTGGAAAAATTCACTCAAGAAAATGTTGAGAGATGCTTGAAGCCGATTTGGTCTTACAAGACTTACATAACGAGAGGTTTGAAATTCGGAACGATAGAAGTAAGACTAGACAGCGAGCAGCGAGCGAAGGACCTCTCCACTAAGTCATTACAGCATGAGAACCTGCTCATGATCCCTACGTACCTTGGTCGTAGGGTTACGAAAATAAAAATTTCGAATGTGCCTCCTGAAATTGAGGAAGAATGGCTAGTATCTGCCATATGTCTAGGCATAGAGGAGGAGATAAACATACTAGAAGCATCTGCCGTTTGCAATCGAAACTGGATTGGCCAGGAATTTCAACTCCTGGTACAAATTGATCCAGCAAACTGGGAAAAAATTCCACATAGAATCCAATTAACTGAGGATTCAATTTTTCATGTTTTCGTCGAAGGCAGAAGGCCAGTTTGCTACGTTTGTAGTAGCAAAACTCATCTTCAAAAAACATGCCCAGTAGCCCAGAAGAAAAGGCAACAACAACGGCAACAATACAAAGAAAAACAACAACAACAACAACAGAAGCAACTACCAAATACCCCCAACAGAAAAACCTTACTACCAACACCACCAGCAACACAAAAAACAACAACAGAAATATCAGCAATAACCACAACAGAAAAGACAACAGAAACTGCAAAAACAGAAGAAAAAAAAGAAAATTCCAAGACTGCCTCTCCCTCCCCCATATCACATACGCCACACATAAATAACAAGCAGCCAACATCAATAAAAACAGCAACACAAACATTCACAGAAACACACACAGACGCACAAAATTTGCCGTTACCTCTTTCTGACTCCTCAGATCTCCCATCATCCGATGAAGAGAGTGGGGAGGAGTGGAAAATAGCTACGAAAGGAAAGAGGAAGCGCAGTAAGAAGAAAACAAAACAAAATGCAAACACAAACAAAGCAGGGAGATTCACATCTCCCGAAAATACTACTAACACCAATAGTAATATAAAAAAAACAATGCTAACAGCAATAGACAGTACAAACACAGAGTTGATGAATTACATCAACTCTAAAACAAACATCACAAATAACGATATCAAAACCAACAACCACCCACGTACAACACCGCCAAAACACATTAAAATTATTCATGTAACACCAGCATTACACAACACAATAAAATCCCTCTACCCCAACTCGGTAGGGGGATTCCAGAAATATTTGTGCAAGAAATTGTACAATAGCCTCCTTGGTGAAAAATCCAAGGAGGAAACAAAACTTTCTAACGGCAAGTAACACTGTTCTTTTGTTTTGTGCTTTAAAGCACACGTATAAATAGAATCATGGTGAAGATTGGTTGTGTGAATGTGCGTGGCTTAGGGTCCCCTTGGAAACAAGGGTACCTCTTAAATGACATCAAGTCACACAATTTGGATATCATAGCCATTAGTGAGACCAGACTCCATGAACCGCGGGCCCTAAAGTCCATGTTTGGCGGACAGTTTAACATTTATTTTTCTCCCTGTCTGCCGAGGATGGGCGGTAGTGGCACGGCGGTTCTTTTTCGCAAGAGTCTGGATCTCCAAGTAAAGACGATATTTACGGACCCGGAGGGTAGACTGGTTGTCCTAGATGTGGACGGCAGCGATGGAGGCGCTTTTCGGTTGCTGGCAGTTTATGTGCCTCCTTTAACAGGTCGGTCAGACTTCTTTCGACGTCTAGAAGTATTCCTGGGAACGTCTCGTCCCTTACTTTTAGTGGGGGATTGGAATGCTACCTTGGACACGCATCTAGACTACGTGGGGAGTGACAAAACTAGAAGGGGATGCAAAGGCCTCATAGACCTGCTCAGACGCTTCCAGTTGTCTGACAGGTACCGACTCGACCACCCAAATGTGCCAACGTGGACTTGGAGCAACCGCATTGGGTCGTCGAGATCGTATCTAGATAGGATAGTGTGTAGGACAAGAGATAGAGATAGTTTAGGATGTCCACAGTTCCATATAGTCAGCTACACGGATCACAAACTTGTGACGTGTACGCTAGACTTAGATAAGGCACATAGGCAGGGTCCCGGTTACTGGAAACTAAACGCGTCTTTCCCGTCGAGACAGGTTTTCAGAGACCGGATTAGCACGTTAGTAAAGAGGGCTTTGACGGGAGCCATCGTCAACAACAAATGGTGGTTTGCCCTCAAGAGAGCAGTGAGGGCGGAAGCAATAAGGTATAGCAGGGCACTAGCTGTAGAGAGGAACAGAGAAGAGGGGGAGCTAGTGATAAAGTTAGAAGAGGCATTGCGAAGTGGCATCGCATCCGACGTTTTAGCGGCGAGGTTGGCCCTCGACCAACACTTCAATGCTAAACACGAAGGGTGTGCTGTCAGGGCAAGGATGCGTGCTCTGGGGAATGAAGGTGTTGGAGCCGCACGAGAGGCCCGGGTGGCGGAGGCGCAGCGGGGTAACAGAGCCACCATCCGGTCTCTGGTAGACATACAGGGGCGCGAATTGCTCGAGCCGAGCAAGATGTGCGAGGCGTTTCAGCGGCATTTTGCCCGACTGTTCGGGAGGAGTGGCGAGCGAGAAGGCAGGGTGGACTTTAGTGCCTACCTGCACAGCTTGCCACGACTCTCGGCAAGAGAGGCGGAGTGCTGCGAAGGGGTCATCACGGCGGAGGAGGTGAGGGACGCGATGGCGGGTTGCTCGACGGACAAATCTCCGGGTTTGGATGGTCTGCCCTACGAGCTTTACAACTGTATGCCAGACTTGTTTGGAGAAGTCTTGGCGGTTGTGTACTGCAACTGGCAGCAGAACGGGAGCATTCCCGGTTTTGTGAGCCGAGGAGCGGTAACGCTGCTGAAGAAAGATCCAAACAAGGGGGACGCCATAGATAACTTTAGGCCCATCACTCTGCTCAATGCAGACATGAAAATTTTGGCCAAGGTGTTAGCCAAGCGGTTGGCGCTTGTCATCGAGAAACTGGTCGGCACGGAGCAGACGTGCGCCGTGCCGGGCCGGAGCATCCATGACAACCTCCATCTGATGCGCTACATCATAGAGAGGGTAGTTAAGGAACCTGGCATGGGTGGGGCCCTGATCAATTTGGATCAATCCAAAGCTTTCGATAGGGTAGACCATCGATACTTGGAGGCCGTCCTCGAAGCGACCGGCTTCGGTCCCGTTTTCCGCGGCTGGATGGCTGCCTTGTACACAGGCATCCGTTCGGTTGTTCGTGTCAATGGACGTCTATCGGGACCCTTCGACATTGCACGTTCGGTTCGTCAGGGATGCCCCCTGACGCCGCTCCTGTACGTATTGACTCTCGAGCCACTACTGCGGAAGCTGGCGACGCTGAGGGGCATCCCGCGAGAACTGGGGTGCGGGACGAGCGTGTCGGCATACGCGGACGACGTCACCGTCATAGCGTCTAGCCACGAGCACATTGAGCTTGTCGGCGAGACGCTGAAAGACTACGAAGCGGTGACGGGAGCGAAAATCAACCGGGATAAGTCGGTGGGTTTGCTGCTCGGCACCTGGAGAAGCAAGCCCATACCGTCCGGCAGCGCCTCAGTAGTGGGACGCTGGACGGACGGTCCGGTCAAGTTGCTCGGAGTCTGGTTCGGTCCGGACCTGCAAACGGAGAAGAACTGGGACGAGATAATGAGTAGGGTGGCCACTCTCTGCCGCCAATGGTCCGAGAGGAAGCTGTCCCTAAAAGGTCGGGCGGAGGTGGCGAACGCGTACATCGCGTCCGTCATCGAATACCGCCTGACCGTCGTGCCTTGTCCCGATCGCGCCATCACCGAAATGGAGCGCATCCTCTTCCGCTTTTTGTGGAAAGGAAGCGTTCCGATGGTGAGGCGATCCGTTTGTTGCCAACACCCGCTGAAAGGAGGGCTGGGCATGCCGTAGTTGATGATGCGCAGACATGCGCTAAGACTGCGACATCTCCGGCTCTACGTAGACGACGGTGAGCAGGTGTGGTCGCCGTTTGTGCGACGCGCTTTCCCGCAGCTCGTCTCCATGACCGAGCTGCAGTCGTGTATCAAAAAGAGGCCGAGGAATGGCGAATGGCACCGTGAGTGTCGCGTTGCTCTGCAACAACTTTGCCGTCCCGGGTCGACCTTGAGCGGCTGCATCACAACGAAGTCATTCTATAGGGGATTAGTGGAGGGCAGGTACGACGACGATCTCGGGGCGAACCTGGGCGTCGACGAGGAATACCTGACCCGCCTGTTCAGGACGACTTTCGGGCCGGGACCTATGGACAACTTCCAGAGATCCCTGGCCTGGCAGTGTTACCGAGAGGCGCTACCCGTTCGGGATAAGCTCTATAGACACGGCTCGCGAAATGCGGGGCCGACCTGCCCGAGATGCGGTCAAAGCGATGAAACCGTTCTGCACGCACTCGTGCAGTGTCCAACCATTTCGGAGCTGTGGGCTTATGTCGAACGACTGCTGTCGCGTGTGGGACGAGTCGGTTTATCAACCGAGTCTATCGTCAATATCGTCACGCCTCCTTCCTTTAAACGGGAAGGAAGAGCTGTATTTATCGTACTTGTGGCTATGGCCAAAGAATGCATCTGGTGGACGCGTCTGAAAGGATTAGAGACAACTACTTTCCTCTCTGGTCAATCTCTCATCAACTTTTTCAAGTATCACTTGAAAAGGAAGGTGAGAGTAGAGAGGCAAGTGTTGTCTAGCAAATGTTTCGCAAAAAGATGGATACATGTAGCAAGAATGGCACGTATAAATGACGAAGCCACCTGGACCATGATTCTATAAAACGTTTTAAAATTTTGTAAACAGAGAGTTACTCAAGTTTCTTGCTTAAATAAAAGAAATTTTATTTAACAAAGTGTGACGCTAAAGACCGAGGTTACCGTGGTCTTTTCGTAGGTTTTTCTTTCCACGGATAACCTCCCCATTTATTGGGAATTTTTTGTATTATTTCGTATTTTTTGTAAATACCCCCAAACGTTTTGCGATGTTTTTTTTTCATCGTTGTCCCCACTTTTGTTTTCTTTCTGCTTTGTTTTCGACCCCCTCGAAAAGAAAAACTCTACATTTGTATTTTGTCCCCTCTGTGTTGAGCCCTGTGTGGCTAATAAAGAAACCTATCTATCTATCTATCTATCTATCTATCTATCTATCTATCTATCTATCTATCTAGCTATCTCTATGGACAGACGGTAGACGTGTCGGCTCCGTAAGTTTTGACTTTTCATGTTTTAAAAAGTTTGTTTGTAAAGTTTAGTTTATATAGAAAGTTGTATAACAACTTTTAGACTATCTGGTGCAAGTTTTTTGCGACGGAAATCTGCCCTGTGTGGCACATTTCCAGGTTTTAAAAATCAATTTCGGCTTTCTAGCCATTTTTATTTTGAGACGATGGCGTCTTGTAGCCATGAAAAATTTTGTGAAACGAACGCTGCATTTTGCAGTGTTTCGTTCGAAAAAGAATTTCCTAGTCTTCCTTCCTCACAGTTAAACCAGAGAATGGAGAAAAAGAAAAACTCTGCTGCTACAGCAGTCTTGCCTGCCACCGTAACCAGTGAAAACAACAACAACAACAACAACAACAACAACAACAACAGCAGCAGCAGCAGCAGCAGCAACAAGGACACAAAACCACTGTTCTCACCACTGGTACCACCACTACCGCCACCACCACCACCACAACAAACACGAACTTTGCCGAGGCTTTGAAGCCTAAGAAAAGAATTTTGAATATATCGAAAGAGAAATTACTTGCATGCAAAAGCATGCTAAGTAAAAAGGACGTTACAGTCCATCTTCAAACGCCAACGGACTTTAAGATAAACATAGATAAAAAAACTATCATCTACAGAACCATTAATTTAAAGACAAAGACACTGGAAAAATTCACTCAAGAAAAAGTTGAGAGGTGCTTAAAGCCGATTTGGTCTTACAAAACTTACATAAAGAGAGGATTGAAATTTGGAACAATAGAGGTAAGACTAGACAGCGAGCAGCGAGCCAAGGACCTCTCCACTAAGTCATTACAACATGAGAACCTGCTCATGATCCCTACGTACCTTGGTCGTAGGGTTACGAAAATAAAGATTTCGAATGTGCCTCCTGAAATTGAGGAAGAATGGCTAGTATCTGCCATATGTCTAGGCATAGAGGAGGAGATAAACATATTAGAAGCATCTGCCATTTACAATGAAAACTGGATTGGCCAGGAATTTCAACTCCTGGTACAAATTGATCCAGCAAACTGGGAAAAAATTCCACATAGAATCCAATTAACTGAGGATTCAATTTTTCATGTTTTCGTCGAAGGCAGAAGGCCAGTTTGCTACGTTTGTAGTAGCAAAACTCACCTTCAAACAACATGCCCAGTAGCCCAGAAGAAAAGGCAACAATACCAAGAAAAACAACAACAACAACAACAACAACAACAACCACAAGAAAACCAAAAGCACAAGAAAAAACAGCATTACTGCCTACACCGCCATATGCACAACTGGTCAAGCAGTTGTACAACGAAATGGAAAAACGCCAGCGCCCAGCAACCCAGCCGAACCGGGCAGCAACACCACCAGTACCACCAGGGGCAGAGTCAGCACCATCACCACCACCAACACCAACAACAACAACCCCACAAGAAGGGAACACGAAAAAGACTCCCACCACACCCCCAAAAACCAAGGCACCACATCCCAACTGTCACGAGGCAGCACCAACACCAACAACGGCAGATCAACCCACGCGGAGATAGACCCCGGCGCCCTTCCCCTCCCACCCTCCGATTCCTCCGACATGTCAGATGAAGATGACACAGAGGCTTGGCAAGTGGCCACGGGGGGAAGAAGAAAAAGGGGAAAAAAAAGAACGGAAAAACAAACAAACAAAGCGGGGAGGTTTACCAGCCCCGAAACCAACACATCCACAGAAAACAAAAACACCAACACAAACGCACCAACACAGAACCCCACAACAAGTTTGACAGCGATAAACACAAACAATCCAGACCTAATGAAATTCATTAGGTCAAACACTAACATAACAGAAAATGACACGAAAACAAGCAATCACCCACGCACAACACCACCACAACACATCAAAATCATACATGTAACATGGAGCACATACAATACACTGAAATCTCTCTACCCGGATACAGTAGGGAGATTCCAGAAATATTCATAAAAAAAACTGTACAAAAACCTTCTGAGAGAAGGTTGTGAGGCAAAGAGCCAAGAACTTTCGGACAGTAAGTAACTCTCTCTCTCTCCTTTCGTGTGTAAAACACAAATTTTGATAGAATCATGGTGAAGATTGGCTGTGTAAATGTGCGTGGCTTGGGGTCCCCTTGGAAACAAGGGTACCTCTTAAATGGCATCAAGTCACACAATTTGGATATCATAGCCATTAGTGAGACCAGACTCCATGAACCGCGGGCCCTAAAGTCCATGTTTGGCGGACAGTTTAACATTTATTTTTCTCCCTGTCTGCCGAGGATGGGCGGTAGTGGCACGGCGGTTCTTTTTCGCAAGAGTCTGGATCTCCAAGTAAAGACGATATTTACGGAACCGGAGGGTAGACTGGTTGTCCTAGATGTGGACGGCAGCGATGGAGGCGCTTTTCGATTGCTGGCAGTTTATGTGCCTCCTTTAACAGGTCGGTCGGACTTCTTTCGACGTCTAGAAGTATTCCTGGGAACGTCTCGTCCCTTACTTTT
The DNA here is from genome assembly GCF_046866305.1 of Octopus bimaculoides. Lineage (NCBI taxonomy): Eukaryota > Metazoa > Mollusca > Cephalopoda > Octopoda > Octopodidae > Octopus > Octopus bimaculoides. Next base: position 16,720,411 of record NC_142931.1, on the reverse strand, counting down.
AGTGGGGGATTGGAATGCTACCTTGGACACGCATCTAGACTACGTGGGGAGTGACAAAACTAGAAGGGGATGCAAAGGCCTCATAGACCTGCACAGACGCTTCCAGTTGTCTGACAGGTACCGACTCGACCACCCAAATGTGCCAACGTGGACTTGGAGCAACTGCATTGGGTCGTCGAGATCGTATCTAGATAGGATAGTGTGTAGGACAAGAGATACAGATAGTTTAGGATGTCCACAGTTCCACATAGTCAGCTACACGGATCACAAACTTGTGACGTGTACGCTAGACTTAGATAAGGCACATAGGCAGGGTCCCGGTTACTGGAAACTAAACGCGTCTTTCCCGTCGAGACAGGTTTTCAGAGACCGGATTAGCACGTTAGTAAAGAGGGCTTTGACGGGAGCCATCGTCAACAACAAATGGTGGTTTGCCCTCAAGAGAGCAGTAAGGGCGGAAGCAATAAGGTATAGCAGGGCACTAGCTGTAGAGAGGAACAGAGTAGAGGGGGAGCTAGTGATAAAGTTAGAAGAGGCATCGCGAAGTGGCATCGCATCCGACGTTTTAGCGGCGAGGTTGGCCCTCGACCAACACTTCAATGCTAAACACGAAGGGTGTGCTGTCAGGGCAAGGATGCGTGCTCTGAGGAATGAAGGTGTTGGAGCCGCACGAGAGGCCCGGGTGGCGGAGGCGCAGCGGGGTAACAGAGCCACCATCCGGTCTCTGGTAGACGAACAGGGGCGCGAATTGCTCGAGTCGAGCAAGATGTGCGAGGCGTTTTAGCGGCATTTTGCCCGACTGTTCGGGAGGAGTGGCGAGCGAGAAGGCAGGGTGGACTTTAGTGCCTACCTGCACAGCTTGCCACGACTCTCGGAAAGAGAGGCGGAGTGCTGCGAAGGGGTCATCACGGCGGAGGAGGTGAGGGACGCGATGGCGGGTTGCTCGACGGACAAATCTCCGGGTTTGGATGGTCTGCCCTACTTGTTTGGAGACGTCTTGGCGGCTGTGTACTGCAACTGGCAGCAGAACGGGAGCATTCCCGGTTTTGTGAGCCGAGGAGCGGTAACGCTGCTGAAGAAAGATCCAAACAAGGGGGACGCCATAGATAACTTTAGGCCCATCACTCTGCTCAATGCAGACATGAAAATTTTGGCCAAGGTGTTAGCCAAGCGGTTGGCGCTTGTCATCGAGAAACTGGTCGGCACGGAGCAGACGTGCGCCGTGCCGGGCCGGAGCATCCATGACAACCTCCATCTGATGCGCTACATCATAGAGAGGATAGTTAAGGAACCTGGCATGGGTGGGGCCCTGATCAATTTGGATCAATCCAAAGCTTTCGATAGGGTAGACCATCGATATTTGGAGGCCGTCCTCGAAGCGGCCGGCTTCGGTCCCGTTTTCCGCGGCTGGATGGCTGCCTTGTACACAGGCATCCGTTCGGTTGTTCGCGTCAATGGACGTCTATCGGGACCCTTCGACATTGCACGTTCGGTTCGTCAGGGATGCTCCCTGTCGCCGCTCCTGTACGTATTGACTCTCGAGCCACTACTGCGGAAGCTGGCGACGCTGAGGGGCACCCCGCGAGAACTGGGATGCGGGACGAGCGTGTCGGCATACGCGGACGACGCCACCGTCATAGCGTCTAGCCACGAGCACATCGAGCTTGTCGGCGAGACGCTGAAAGACTACGAAGCGGTGACGGGAGCGAAAATCAACCGGGATAAGTCGGTGGGTTTGCTGCTCGGCACCTGGAGAAGCAAGCCCATACCGTCCGGCAGCGCCTCAGTAGTGGGACGCTGGACGGACGGTCCGGTCAAGTTGCAGTTGTGGATCAAAAAGAGGCCGAGGAATGGCGAATGGCACCGTGAGTGTCGCGTTGCTCTGCAACAACTTTGCCGTCCCGGGTCGACCTTGAGCGGCTGCATCACAACGAAGTCATTCTATAGGGGATTAGTGGAGGGCAGGTACAACGACGATCTCGGGGCGAACCTGGGCGTCGACGAGGAATACCTGACCCGCCTGTTCAGGACGACTTTCGGGCCGGGACCTATGGACAACTTCCAGAGATCCCTGGCCTGGCAGTGCTACCGAGAAGCGCTACCCGTTCGGGGTAAGCTCTATAGACACGGCTCGCGAAATGCGGGGCCGACCTGCCCGAGATGCGGTCAAAGCGATGAAACCGTTCTGCACGCACTCGTGCAGTGTCCAACCATTTCGGAGCTGTGGGCTTATGTCGAACGACTGCTGTCGCGTGTGGGACGAGTCGGTTTATCAACCGAGTCTATCGTCAATATCGTCACGCCTCCTTCCTTTAAACGGGAAGGAAGAGCTGTATTTATCGTACTTGTGGCTATGGCCAAAGAATGCATCTGGTGGACGCGTCTGAAAGGATTAGAGACAAATACTTTCCTCTCTTGTCAATCTCTCATCAACTTTTTCAAGTATCACTTGAAAAGGAAGGTTAGAGTAGAGAGGCAAGTGTTGTCTAGCAAATGTTTCGAAAAAAGATGGGTGAATGTAGCAAGAATGGCACGTATAAATGACGAAGCCACCTTGACCATGATTCTATAAAACGTTTTAAAATTTTGTAAACTGATAGTTACTTACGTTTCTTGCATAAATAAAAGAAATTTTATTTAACAAACTGTGACACTAAGGACCGAGGTTACCGTGGTCTTTTCGTAGGTTTTTTCTTTCCACGGATAACCTCCCCATTTATTGGGAATTTTCTGTATTATTTCATATTTTTTGTAAATACCCCAAACGTTCTGCGACGTTCTTTTCCATCCTTGTCCCCACTTTTTTTTTTTCGCCCCCCTCGAAAAGAAAAACTCTACATTTGTATTTTGTCGCTTCTATGTTGAGCCCTGTGTGGCTAATAAAGAAACATATCTATCTATCTATCTATCTATCTATCTATCTATCTATCTATCTATCTATCTATCTGTCTGTCTGTCTGTCTGTCTGTCTCTGTCTCTCTCTCTCTCTCTCTGTAATATATATATATATATATATAACTGAGGATATATGTGTGTGTGTGTGTGTGTAAATCCGGATAACTCCTGAAGTTTGCAACTGATTTTCTCCAAACTGGGAACATACATCATTTATGTTCCAGAAATGGTTTTAAACTTTTAAAAGTTTTCACATAAACCTCCTTTCCTGTATAAACAGTACAAACAATCGCATAACTTGATTGCTTCGTTGGTTCAAGGGACATTACTCTTGATGACGTGCTTATGTTAATTTCTCTACCTCTAATAATAATATATATAATGATATATATATATGTAAAACTGAGGATGTGTGTGTGTGAGTGTGTGTTTGCACGCGCGCAACTGATTTTCTCCATACTGGGAACATACATTACTTATGTTCCAAAAATGGTTTTAGACTCTTAAGCTTTTTCACATAACGAGTAATGGAGCCCCTGGGCGCAGAAGATCCCCTTCCCTGGAGTACGTACGACTATCCACATGGTCCACGCATTGCTTCTCTTCAAACAGCTATTGAAATGATGTAAGTAGGTTGTATTAAATAGAGGAACCGATTCAACTGCGTTGCCTAAGTGGTAGTAATAATAGCCTATTCCCGTAGTACCTTAGGTGGCAATTTGTTGGAATGAAAATTGTTTGGAACGCACTATTTTTGTTATGAAAGATATGTTAAAATATGTTAAATCCTGAGCAACTATTCAACTATCTTCTTTTGGCTTCCGGATCAAAATCTTCCTTCTCAGCATAGGCGAAGCCCATACAAATATTCTTCAGCCCTTGATTACAAACCGAAATATCGCATGTACATTAACCTACTAATTTATAGTGTCTGAGATCCAACCACGTTAGTTAGAGACCGTGTTCTTAATGTGGCCTTGCGTATCTGGATGCTGCATGCAGAATTGTTTCTTGTTTAGAAGCAGATTTGTTCTCATAATTATCGCACGCTGTTTACACAGAGGCGGGCACGGTTGAGCCACGACTATTGATTTCAAATGTAAATATCGCATCACAGGGTTGTTTTCAAACGCTTCCTTCCCCCATCTCCCCTGACCACGTCATTCTTTTCATGTAGATTTCTTTCAAGTGGTGCTTTTGAGCACGCGCAGTGGCTTAATTTATCACATCGATATAGTTGCTATGTCTGCTGATTGTTCAGCATGGTAGCGACAGTGCCGACAGCCGCAAAGGAGAGTATGTCCACTGAGAGCTTCTTGGAGCGTTCTAAAATCACATACCTCCACCCACTTTTCCATGACAAGGTTAGGGCCTGAAATTTTCCAAGCAGTCACATGACATGTTACATAGTCGAATTAGCCCTTCATTTACTCCACAAATGTTTTGTCGTCAATGCTGCACTTCCCCGTATCACATGTTTCAACTTAACTGTACCATATATACAAACTATGCTATTTAAACCCCACGCAACGCTGAGTATGTCTGCAGTTTGTTAATAAGCCAGATACCAATCTTTGTGGTTCGTTGGCTTCGTTAAGTTTCGGTCCTTCGGGTTTTGAAATTGTATTTCACTTTCAAAAATCTATCCATTTTCTAAAAATATAACAAATATGGCGAATTTTTCGGATGAAGTAAAATGATTTACTTAAGTTTGGCTTATTGATGTACCTCCTAGTTTCTTCAGTCACAATGGTAATATCACTTACCGTGTCTAACTACATTTTCACTCATATATTTTCAATTTTCACATTTACAAATTTCCTCTTTGTTATATTACCATTTTCTTTCGACGACATCTTGTTTACACTTTTTTCTTTTTTTCCGAACGTTTTGTCATCTTGATTTTACAGTACGTTTTAACGTATCCAAGTTTTCCACAACGGAGACATTCTACTTTCTTAAATGGGCAGTTTTTTTGCTCAGGTGTAGACCTCCACATGAAAAACATGGGTTTGTTTCCTGATTTTTATCCTGTTTGTACTGTATTATAATACACACTTGATTTCTATTACTGCCTGTTTCGCACTTGTTTCACTTCGG